>NW_027597305.1:0-88314 GCF_964194155.1 Cetorhinus maximus
TGGACGAGTCGTGGTCTAGAGGAGTAGGGGTCTGGATTCGGGCACTTGTGTCGGGGTCTGGAGTCGTCGTCTGGAGTCGGGGTCTACAGTCGGGGTCTGGAGGATTCGGGGTGTGGAGGAGTAGTGGTGTGGAAGAGTAGGGGTCTGGAGTCGGGGTCTGGAGTCAGGTTCAGGAGTCGGATTCTGTAGTCGGGGTCTGGAGTCGGTGTCAGGAGGAGTCGGGGTCAGGAGGAGTCGGGGTCAGGAGGAGTCGGGGTCTGGAGGAGTCGGGCACTGGAGGGGTCGGTCACTGGAGGAGTCGGGCTCTGGAGTTGCGGTCTGGAGTCCGGATCTGGAGCTGGGGTCTGGAAATAGGGTCTGGACGAGTCGTGGTCTAGAGGAGTAGGGGTCTGGATTCGGGCACTTGTGTCGCGGTCTGGAGTCGTCGTCTGGAGTCGGGGTCTACAGTCGGGGTCTGGAGGATTCGGGGTGTGGAGGAGTAGTGGTGTGGAAGAGTAGGGGTCTGGAGTCGGGGTCTGGATTTGGGGTCTGGAGTCGGGGTCTGGAGTCGGGGTCTGGAGTCGGGGTCTGGAGTCGGGGTCTGGAGTCGGGGTCTGGAGTCGGGGTCTGGAGGAGTCAGTATATGGCGTCGGGGTCTGCAGTCGTGGTCTGGAGGAGCCGGGGTCTGGAGTCGGGGTCTGGAGGAATAGGAGTTGAAGTTGGCGTCTGGAGTCGGGTTCTGGAGATGGGGTCTGGAGTCGGGGTCTGGAGTCGAGGTCTGGAGGAATCGGGGTGTGGTGTTGGGGCCCGGAGGAGTCGGCGACTGGAGTCAGGGTCTGTAGTCAGTGTCAGGAGCGTGGGACTGGTGTCGGGGTCTGTAGTCGGGGACTGGTGTCGGGGTCTGTAGTCAGGGACTGGAGTCGGGGTCTGGAGTGGGGGTCTAGAGTCGGTGTTTAGAGTCGGGGACTGGTTTCGGTGTCTGGAGTCGCGATCTGGAGTCGGGGTCTGGAGTCGGGGTCTGGAGTCGGTGTCTGGAGTCGGAGTCTGGAGTCGGGCTCAGGAGTCGGGGTCTAGAGTCGGGTTCTGGAGGAGTCGGGGTTCGGAGGAGTTGGGGTGTGGAGGAGTCGGGCACGGGAGGAGTCAGGCACTGGAGGAGTCAGGGTCTGGAGTCGGGGTCTGGTTTCAGGGTCTGGAGTCGGGTTCCGCAGTCGGTGTCTGGAGTCGGGGTCTGGAGGAGTCGGTGTCTGGAGTCGAGGTCTGAATTCAGGGTCTGGAGTCGGGGTCTGGAAGAGTAGGAGTTGAAGTCGGCGTCTGGAGTCAGGTTCTGGAGATGGGGTCTGGAATCGGGGTCTGGAGTCGGGGACTGGAGTCGGGGACTGGAGTCAGGGTATGGTTTCGGTGTCTGGAGTCGGGGTCTGGAGTCAGGGCCTGGAGGAGTCGGGGTGTGGAGTTGGGGCCCGGAGGAGTCGGTGACTGGAGTCAGGGTCTGGAGTCGGGGTCAGGAGCCTGGGACTGGTGTCGGGGTCTGTAGTCATGGACCGGAGTTGTGGTCTCGATTCGGGGTCTGGAGTCGGGGTCTCGAGTCGGGGTCTGGAGTTAGGGTATGGAGTCGAGGTCTGGAGTCGGGGTCTGGAGTCGGGGTCTGGAGTCGGGGACTGCTGTCGGTGTCTGGATTCGTGGTCTGGATTCGTGGTCTGGAGTCGGGGTCTGGAGTCGGTGTCTGGAGTCGGGGTCTTGAGTCGGTTTCTGGGGTCGGGGTCTGGAGTCGGGGTCAGGAGGAGTCGGAGTCGGGAGTTGGGGTCTGGAGTCGGGGTCGGGAGTAGGGCTCTGGAGTCATGGTAGGATGGGTCAGTATATGGCGTCGGGGTCTGGAGGAGCCGGGGTCTGGAGTCGGGGTCGGGAGTAGGGCTCTGGAGTCATGGTAGGAGGGGTCAGTATATGGCGTCGGGGTCTGGAGTCGAGTTCTGGAGTCGGTGTCTGGAGTTCGGGTCTGGAGTCGCGGTCTGTAGTCGGTTTCTGGAGTCGGGATCTGGAGTCGGGGTCAGGAGGAGTCGGAGTCGGGAGGAGTCGGAGTCTGGAGTTGGGGTCTGGAGCCAGGGTCTGGAGGAGTCGGGGTCTGGAGGAGTCGGGGTCTGGAGGAGCCGGGGTCTGGAGGAGTCGGGCTCTGGAGGAGTCGGGCACTGGAGGAGTTGGGCTCTGGAGGAGTTGGGCTCTGGAGTCGTGGTCTGGAGTCCGGATCTGCAGTTGGGGTCTGGAGGTAGGGTCTGGAGGAGTCGTGGTCTGGAGTAGTAGGGGTCTGGAGTCGGGGACTGGTGTCGGGGCCTGGAGTCGGGGTCTGGTGGAGTCGGGGTGTGGAGTTGGGGCCCGGAGGAGTCGGCGACTGGAGTCAGGGTCTGGAGTCGGTGGTGGGAGCCTGGGAATGGTGTCGGGGTCTGGAGTCGGGGACTGGAGTCGGGGACTGGAGTCGGGGTCTGGAGTCGGGGACTGGTGTCAGTGTCTGGAGTCGCAGTCTTGAGTCGGGGTCTGGACTCGTGGTCTGGAGTCGGTCTCGGGAGTTGGAGTCTAGAGTCGGGGTCTGGAGGAGTCGGGGTCTGGAGGAGTCGGGCACTGGAGGAGTCGGGCTTTGGAGGAGTCGGGGTCTGTAGTCCGGATCTGCAGTTGGGGTCTGGAGGAGTCGTGGTCTGGAGGAGTAGGGGTCTGGACTCGGGGACTGGTGTCGGGGTCTGGTGTCGGGGTCAGGAGTCGGGGTCTGGAGGAGTCGGGGTGTGGAGTTGGGGCCCGGAGGAGTCGGTGACTGGAGTCAGGGTCTGGAGTAGGGGTCGGGACCCTGGTACTGGTGTCGGGGTCAGTAGTCATGGACTGGAGTTGTGGTCTCGAGTCGCGGTCTGGTGTCGGGGTCTGGAGTCGGGGTCTGGAGTCGGGGACTGCTGTCGGTGTCTGGATTCGTGGTCTGGAGTCGGGGTCTGGAGTCGGGGTCTGGAGTCGGGGTCTGGAGTCGGGGTCTGGAGTTGGGGTCTGGAGTCGGGGTCTGGAGTCGGGGTCTGGAGTCGGGGTCTTGAGTAGGTTTCTGGGGTCAGGGTCTGGAGTCGGGGTCAGGAGGAGCCGGGGTCGGGAGTCGGGGTTTGGAGTCAGGGTCTGGAGGAGTTGGGGTCTGGAGGTTTTGGGGTGTGGAGGAGTCGGGCACGGGAGGAGTCGGGCTCTGGAAGAGTCGGGGTCTGGAGGAGCCGGGTCTGGAGGAGTCGGGGACTGGAGTCGGGGTCTGTAGTCGGGGTCGGGAGTCAGGGTCTGGGATCGGGGTCTGGAGTCGGGGTCTGGAATCGGGGTCTGGAGTCATGGACTGGAGTCGGGGACTGGAGTCTGGGAGTGGAGATGGGACCTGGTGGTGTCGGGGTCTGTAGGAGTCGGGATCTGGAGGTGGGGTCTGCAGTCGGGCTCTGGAGTCGGGTTCTGGAGTCAGGGTCTGGAGTTGCGGTCTGGAGCCAGGGTCCGGAACAGTCAGTATATGGAGTCGGGGTCTGTAGTCGGGGCCTGGAGTCGGGTCAGGTGTTCAGATCTGGAGTCGGGGTTTGGAGTAGTCGGAGTGTGGCATCAGGTCTGGAGGAGTCGGGGTCTGGAGTCGGGGTCTGGAGTTGTCGGGGTGTGGAATTGGGGCCCGGAGGAGTCGGGGTCTGGAGTTGGGGTCTGGAGTCCGGATCTGGAGGTAGGGTCTGGAGGGGTCGTGGTCTGCAGGACTATGGGTCAGAAGTAGGCGACTGGTGTAGTTGTCTGGAGTCGGGGTCTGGACTCGGTGTCTGGAGTCAGGATCTGGAGTCAGGGTCTCGAGGAGTCAGTATATGGCGTCGGGGTCTGGAGGAGCCGGGGTCTGGAGTCAGGGTCGGGAGTGGGGCTCTGGAGTCATGGTAGGAGGGGTCAGTATATGGCGTCGGGGTCTGGAGTCGAGTTCTGGAGTCGGTGTCTGGAGTCCGGGTCTGGAGTCGGGGTCTGTAGTTGGTTTCTGGAGTCGGGATCTGGAGTCGGGGTCAGGAGGAGTCGGGGTTGGGAGGAGTCGGGGTCGGGAGTCGGGGCCTGGAGTCAGTGTCTGGAGGAGTCGGGGTCTGGAGGAGTCGGGGTCTGGAGGAGTCGGGGTCTGGAGGAGTTGGGGTCTGGAGGAGTTGGGGTCTGAAGGAGTCGGGGTCTGAAGGAGTCGGGCACTGGAGGAGTTGGGCTCTGGAGGAGTTGGGGTCTGGAGTTAGGGTTAGGGTTAGGGTCTGGTGGAGTCGGGGCCCGGAGGAGTCGGCGACTGGAGTCAGGGTCTGGAGTCGGTGGCGGGAGCCTGGGAATGGTGTCGGGGTCTGTAGTCAGGGACTGGAGTCGGGGTCCGGAGTCGGGGTCTGGAGTCGGGGACTGGAGTCGGGGTCTGGAGTCGGGGACTGGTGTCAGTGTCTGGAGTCGCGGTCTGGAGTCGGGGTCTGGAGTCGGGCTCGGGAGTTGGAGTCTAGAGTCGGGGTCTGGAGGAGTCGGGGTCTGGAGGAGTCGGGCACTGGAGGAGTCGGGCTCTGGAGGAGTCGGGCTCTGTAGTCGGGGTCTGACATCTGGATCTGGAGTTGGGGTCTGGAGGAAGGGTCTGGGCGAGTCATGGTCTGGAGGAGTAGGGCTCTGGAGTCGGGGACTGGTGTCGGGGTCTGGAGTCGGGGTCTAGAGTCGAGGTCTGCAGGAATCGGGGTGTGGAGTTGGGGCCCGGAGGAGTCGGCGACTGGAGTCAGGGTCTGGAGTCGGGTTCAGCAGCCTGGGACTGGTGTCGGGGTCTGTAGTCGGGAACTGGAGTCGGTGTCTGGAGTCGGGGTCTGGAGTCGGGGTCTGGAGTCGGGGTCTGGAGTCGGGGTCTGGAGTCGGGGTCTGGAGTCGGGGTCTGGAGTTGGGGTCTGGAGTCGGGGACTGGTTTCGGTGTCTGGAGTAGCAGTCTGGAGGTGGGGCCTGGAGTCGGGCTCGGGAGTCGGGCTCGGGAGTCGGGGTCTAGAGTCGGGGTCTATAGTCGGGGTCTATAGTCGGGGTCTGGAGGAGTTGGGGTCTGGAGGAGTTGGGGTCTGGAGGAGTCGGGCACTGGCGTCGGGGTCTGGAGTCCAGATCTGGAGTTGGGGTCTGGAAGTAGAGTCTGGACGAGTCATGGTCCAGAGGTGTAGGGGTCTGGAGTCGCGCACTGGTGTCAGGGTCTGGAGTCGGCGTCTGGAGTCGGGGTCTACAGCCAGGGTCTGGAGTCGGGGTCTGGAGCCAGTTTCTGGAGTCGGGGACTGGAGCCAGGGTCAGGAGGAGTCCGGGTTGGGAGTCGGGTTTTGGAGTCGGGGTCTGGAGTCAGGGTCTGGAGGAGTCGGGGTCTGGTGGAGTTGGGGTGTGGAGGAGTCAGGCATGGGAGGAGTCGGGCACTGGAGGAGTCGGGGACTGGAGGAGTCGGGGACTGGAGTCGGGGTCTGGTTTCAGGGTCTGGAGTTGGGTTCCGCAGTCGGTGTCTGGAGTCGGGTTCTGGAGGAGTCAGTGTCTGGAGTCGATGTCTGAATTCGGGGTCTGGAGTCGGGGTCTGGAGGAGTAGGGGTTGAAGTCAGCATCTGGAGTCGGGTTCTGGAGATGGGGTCTGGAGTCGGGGTCTGGAGTCGGGGTCTGGAGTCAATGACTGGAGACAGGATTTGGAGTCAGGGTCTGGTGGAGTCGGGGTTTGGAGTCAGGGTCTGGAGACGGGGTCTGGAGATGGGGTCTTCAGATGGGGTCTGGAGTCGGGGTCTGGAGTCAGGGTCTGGAGTCGGGGTTGGGAATCGTGTTCTGGAGTCGGTGCCCGGAGGAGCCGGGGTGTGGAGTTGGGGCCCGGAAGAGTCGGGATCTGGAGTCGGTGTCTGGAGTCCGGATCCGGAGGTAGGGTCTGGAGGTAGGGTCTGGAGGATTAGTGGTCTGGAGGAGTAGCGGTCTGAAGTAGGGGACTGGTGTAGTTGTCTGGAGTCACGGTCTGGAGTTGGGGTCTAGAGTCAGTGTCTGGAGTCGGGATCTGCAGTCAGGGTCTGGAGTTGGGGTCTGGAGTCGGGGACTGGAGATGGGGTCTGGAGTCGGGGTCTGGAGTCGGGGACTGGAGTCGGGGACTGGAGATGGGATCTGGAGTCAGGGTCTGGTGGAGTCGGGGTCTGGAGTCGTGGTCTGGAGTCAGGGTATGGATTCGGGGTCTGGAGTCGGGGTCTGGAGTCGGGGTCTGGAGTCAGGATGTGGAATCAGGGTCTGGAGTCAGGGTCTGGAGGAGTCAGTATATGGCGTCGGGGTTTGGAGGAGCCGGGGTCTGGAGTCGGGGTCTGGAGTCAGGGTCTGGAGTCGGTGCCTGGAGTCGGGGTCTGGAGTCGGTGCCTGGAGGAGCCGGGGTGAGGAGTTGGGGCCCGGAGGAGTCGGGATCTGGAGTCGGGGTCTGCAGTCCGGATCTGGAGGTAGGGTCTGGAGGTAGTGTCTGGAGGAGTCATGGTCTGGAGGAGTAGGGGTCTGAAGTAGGGGACTGGTGTAGTTCTCTGGAGTCGCGGTCTGGAGTCAGGGTCTGGAGTCGGGGTCTGGAGTCGGGATGTGGAATCAGGGTCTGGAGTCGGGGTCTGGAGGAGTCAGTATATGGCGTCGGGGTCTGGAGGAGCCGGGGTCTGGAGTCGGGGTCTGGAGTCATGCTCTGGAGGGGTTAGTATACGGCGTCGGGGTCTGGAGTCGAGTTCTGGAGTCGGTGTCTGGAGTCCGGGTCTGGAGTCCGGGCCTGTAGTCGGTTTCTGTAGTCGGGGTCAGGAGGAGTCGGGGTCAGGAGGAGTCGGGGTCGGGAGTCGGGGTCTGGAGGAGTCGGGGTCTGGTGGAGTCGGGGTCTGGTGGAGTCGGGGTCTGGAGGAATCGGGGTCTGGAGGAGTCGGGCTCTGGAGGAGTCGGGCACTGGAGGAGTCGGGCTCTGGAGGAGTCGGGGTCTGGAGTCCGGATCTGCAGTTGGGGTCTGGAGGAGTCGGGGTCTGGATGAGTCGGGCTCTGGAGTTGGGGTCTGGAGTCCGGATCTGGAGTTGTGGTCAGGTGGTAGGGTCTGGACAAGTCGTGGTCTGGAGGAGTAGGGGTCTGGAGTCAGGGACTGGTGTCGGGGTCTGGAGTCGGGGTCTAGAGTTGGGGTCTAGACTCGGGCTCTGGAGTCGGGGTCTGGAGGATTCGGGGTGTGGAGGAGTAGGGGTGTGGAAGAGTAGGGATCTGGAGTCGGGGTCTGGTGTCGGGGTCCGGAGTCGGGGTCTGGAGTCGGGGTCTGGAGGAGTCAGTATATGGCGTCGGGGTCTGCAGTTGTGGTCTGGAGGAGTCGTGGTCTGGAGGAGTAGGGGTCTGGAGTCGGGGACTGGTGTCGGGGTCTGGAGTCGGGGTCTGGAGTCGAGGTCTGGAGGAATTGGGGTGTGGAGTTGGGGCCCGGAGGAGTCGGCGACTGGAGTCAGGGTCTGGAGTCGGGGTTAGGAGCCTGGGACTGGTGTCGGGGTCTGCAATCGGGGACTGGAGTCGGGGTCTGGAGTCGGGGTCTGGAGTCGGGCTCGGGAGTCGGGCTCGGGAGTCGGGGTGTAGAGTCGGGGTCTGGAGGAGTCGGGGTCTGGAGGAGTCGGGCACTGGAGGAGTTCGGCTCTGGAGGTGTCAGGCTCTGGAGGAGTCAGGTTCTGGAGGAGTCGGGCTCTGGAGTCGGGGTCTGGAGTCCGGATCTGGAGTTAGGGTCTGGAAGTAGGTTCTGGACGATTCGTGGTCTGGAGGAGCCGGGGTCTGGAGTTGGGGTCTGGAGGGGTCAGTACATGGCATCGGGGTCTGGGGAGGAGTTCTGGGGTCGGTGTCTGCAGTCCGGGTCTGGAGTTGGGGTCTGGAGCCGGTTTCTGGAGTCGGGGACTGGAGCCGCGGTCAGGAGGAGTCGGGGTCGGGAGTTGGGGTCTGGAGTCGGGGTCTGGAGTCAGGGTCTGGAGGAGTCGGGGTCTGGAGTCAGGGTCTGGTGTTGGATTCCGCATTCGGTGTCTGGAGTCAGGGTCTGGAGGTGTCGGTGTCTGGAGTCGAGGTCTGAATTCGGGGTCTGGAGTCGGGGTCTGGAGGAGTAGGGGTTGAAGTCGGGGTCTGGAGTCGGGTTCTGGAGATGGAGTCTGGAGTCGGGGTCTGGATTCGGGGACTGGAGACGGGATCTGGAGTCAGGGTCTGGTGGAGTCGGGGTCTGGAGTCGGGGTCTGGAAAAGCGGTCTGGAGTCGGGGTATGGAATCGGGGTCTGGAGTCGGGGTCAGGAGTCGTGGTCTGGAGTCGTTGCCTGGAGGAGGCGGCGTGAGGAGTTGGGGCCCGGAGGAGTCAGGATCAGGAACGGGGTCTGGAGTCCGGATCAAGAGGTAGGGTCTGGAGGTGTGATCTGGAGGAGTAGTGGACTAGAGGAGTAGGGGTCTGAAGTACGGGACTGGTGTAGTTGTCTGGAGTCGCGGTCTGGAGTCGGGGTCTGGAGTCGGTGTCTGGAGTCAGGATCTGGAGTCAGGGTCTGGAGTCGGGGTCTGGAGTCGGGGTCTGGAGGAGTCAGTATATGGCGTCGCGGTCTGGAGTAGCCGGGGTCTGGAGTCGGGGTCTGGAGTCATGGTCTGGAGGGGCCAGCATACGGCGTCGGGGTCTGGAGTCGAGTTCTGGAGTCGGTGTCTGGAGTCCAGGTCTGGAGTCGGGGACTGGAGTCGGGGTCAGGAGGAGTCGGGGTCGGGAGGAGTCGGGGTCGGGAGTCGGGGTCTGGAGTCAGGGTCTGGAGGAGCCGGGGTCTGGAGGCGGGGTCTGGTGTCATGGCTTGGAGGGGTCAGTATATGGCGTCGGGGTCTGGAGTAGAGTTCTGGAGTCAGTGTCTGGAGCCCGAGTCTGGAGTCGTGGTCAGGAGTCAGTTTCTGTAGTCGGGGTCAGGAGGAGTCGGGGTCGGGAGGAGTCGGTGTCGGGAGTTGGGGTCTGGAGTCCAGATCTGCAGTCGGGGTCTGGAGTCGGGGTCTGGATTCGGGCTAAGGAGTCATGGTCTAGAGTCGGGTTCTGGAGGAGTCGGGGTCCGGAGGAGTTGGGGGGTGGAGGAGTCGGGCACGGGAGGAGTCGGGCACTGGAGGAGTCAGGGTCTGGAGTCGGGGTCTGGTTTCAGGGTCTGGAGTCGGGTTCCGCAGGCGGTGTCTGGAGTCGGGGTCTGGAGTCGGGGTCTGGAGTCAGGGTCTGGAGGAGTCGGGGTCTGGAGGATTTGGGGTGTGGAGGAGTCGGGCACGGGAGGAGTCGGGCACTGGAGGAGTCAGGGTCTGCAGTCAGGGTCTGGTGTTGGATTCCGCATTCGGTGTCTGGAGTCGGGGTCTGGAGGTGTCGGTGTCTGGAGTCAAGGTCTGAATTTGGGGTCTGGAGTCGGGGTCTGGAGGAGTAGGGGTTGAAGTCGGGGTCTGGAGTCGGGTTCTGGAGATGGAGTCTGGAGTCGGGGTCTGGATTCGGGGACTGGAGACGGGATCTGGAGTCAGGGTCTGGTGGAGTCGGGGTCTGGAGTCGGGGTCTGGAAAAGCGGTCTGGAGTCGGGGTATGGAATCGGGGTCTGGAGTCAGGGTCAGGAGTCGGGGTCTGGAGTCGTTGCCTGGAGGAGGCAGCGTGAGGAGTTGGGGCCCGGAGGAGTCAGGATCAGGAACGGGGTCTGGAGTCCGGATCTGGAGGAAGGGTCTGGAGGTGTGATCTGGAGGAGTAGTGGACTAGAGGAGTAGGGGTCTGAAGTACGGAACTGGTGTAGTTGTCTGGAGTCGCGGTCTGGAGTCGGGGTCTGGAGTCGGTGTCTGGAGTCAGGGTCTGGAGTCGGGGTCTGGAGGAGTCACTATATGGCGTCGCGGTCTGGAGTAGCCGGGGTCTGGAGTCGGGGTCTGGAGTCATGGTCTGGAGGGGCCAGCATACGGCGTCGGGGTCTGGAGTCGAGTTCTGGAGTCGGTGTCTGGAGTCCGGGTCTGGAGTCGGGGTCTGGAGTCGGTTTCTGTAGTCGGGGTCTGGAGTCGGGGTCAGGAGGAGTCGGGGTCGGGAGGAGTCGGGGTCGGGAGTCGGGGTCTGGAGTCAGGGTCTGGAGGAGCCGGGGTCTGGAGGCGGGGTCTGGTGTCATGGCCTGGATGGGTCAGTATATGGCGTTGGGGTCTGGAGTCGAGTTCTGGAGTCAGTGTCTGGAGCCTGAGTCTGGAGTCATGGTCAGGAGTCAGTTTCTGTAGTCGGGGTCAGGAGGAGTCGGGGTCGGGAGGAGTCGGTGTCGGGAGTTGGGGTCTGGAGTCCGGATCTGCAGTTGGGGTCTGGAGGTAGGGGTTGGAGGAGTCGTGGTCTGGAGGAGTAGGGGTCTGGAGTCGGGGTCTGGAGGAGTCGAGGTGTGGAATTGGGGCCCGGAGGAGTCGGCGACTGGAGTCAGGATCTGGAGTTGGGGTTGGAAGCCTGGGACTGGTGTCGGGGTCTGTAGTAAGGGTCTGTAGTCGGGGTCTGGAGTCAGGGTCTGGAGGAGTCAGTATATGGAGTCGGGGTCTGTAGTCGGGGGATGGAGTCGGGGTCAGGTGTACAGGTCTGGAGACGGGGTTTGGAGTAGTCGGAGTGTGGCATCGGGGTCTGGAGGAGTCAGGGACTGGAGTCGGGGTCTGGAGTCGGGGTCTGGAGTCGGGGTCTGGAGTCGGGGTCTGGAGTCGGGGTCTGGAGTCGGGGTCTGGAGTCGGGGTCTGGAGTCGGGGTCTGGAGTCGGTGCCTGGAGGAGCCGGGGTGAGGAGTTGGGGCCCGGAGGAGTCCGGATCTGGAGTCGGGGTCTGCAGTCCGGATCTGGAGGTAGGGTCTGGAGGTAGTGTCTGGAGGAGTCGTGGTCTGGAGGAGTAGGGGTCTGAAGTAGGGGACTGGTGTAGTTCTCTGGAGTAGCGGTCTGGAGTCAGGGTCTGGAGTCGTGGTCTGGAGTTGGGATGTGGAATCAGGGTCTGGAGTCGGGGTCTGGAGGAGTCAGTATATGGCGTCGGGGTCTGGAGGAGCCGTGGTCTGGAGCCGGGGTCTGGAGTCATGCTCTGGAGGGGTTAGTATATGGTGTCGGGGTCTGGAGTCGAGTTCTGGAGTCGGTGTCTGGAGTCCGGGTCTGGAGTCCGGGCCTGTAGTCGGTTTCTGTAGTCGGGGTCAGGAGGAGTCGGGGTCGGGAGGAGTCGGGGTCGGGAGTCGGGGTCTGGAGTCAGGGTCTGGAGGAGTCGGGGTTTGGTGGAGTCGGGGTCTGGAGGAGTCGGGGTCTGGAGGAGTCGGGCACTGGAGGAGTTGGGCTCTGGAGGAGTCGGGGTCTGGAGTCCGGATCTGCAGTTGGGGTCTGGAGGAGTCGTGGTCTGGAGGAGTAGGGGTCTGGAGTTGGGGTCTGGAGCTGGGTCTGGATTCGGGGACTGGTGTCGGTGTCTGGAGACGCATTCTGGAGTTGGGGTCTGGAGTCGGGGTCTGGTGTCGGGCTCGGGAGTCAGAGTCTAGAGCCGGGGTCTGGCGTCGGGGTCTGGAGGAGTCGGGCTCTGGAGTTGGGGTCTGGAGTCCGGATCTGGAGTTGTGGTCAGGTGGTAGGGTCTGGACGAGTCATGGTCTGGAGGAGTAGGGGTCTGGAGTCAGGGACTGGTGTCGGGGTCTGGAGTCGGGGTCTAGAGTTGGGGTCTAGACTCGGGCTCTGGAGTTGGGGTCTGGAGGATTCGGGGTGTGGAGGAGTAGGGGTGTGGAAGAGTAGGGATCTGGAGTCGGGGTCTGGTGTCGGGGTCCGGAGTCGGGGTCTGGAGTCGGGGTCTGGAGGAGTCAGTATATGGCGTCGGGGTCTGCAGTCATGGTCTGTAGGAGTCGTGGTCTGGAGGAGTAGGGGTCTGGAGTCGGGGACTGGTGTCGGGGTCTGGAGTCGGGGTCTGGAGTCAGGGTCTGGTGTTGGATTCCGCATTTGGTGTCTGGAGTCGGGGTCTGGAGGTGTCGGTGTCTGGAGTCAAGGTCTGAATTTGGGGTCTGGAGTCGGGGTCTGGAGGAGTAGGGGTTGAAGTCGGGGTCTGGAGTCGGGTTCTGGAGATGGAGTCTGGAGTCGGGGTCTGGATTCGGGGACTGGAGACGGGATCTGGAGTCAGGGTCTGGTGGAGTCGGGGTCTGGAGTCGGGGTCTGGAAAAGCGGTCTGGAGTCGGGGTATGGAATCGGGGTCTGGAGTCAGGGTCAGGAGTCGGGGTCTGGAGTCGTTGCCTGGAGGAGGCAGCATGAGGAGTTGGGGCCCGGAGGAGTCAGGATCAGGAACGGGGTCTGGAGTCCGGATCTGGAGGAAGGGTCTGGAGGTGTGATCTGGAGGAGTAGTGGACTAGAGGAGTAGGGGTCTGAAGTACGGAACTGGTGTAGTTGTCTGGAGTCGCGGTCTGGAGTCGGGGTCTGGAGTCGGTGTCTGGAGTCAGGGTCTGGAGTCGGGGTCTGGAGGAGTCACTATATGGCGTCGCGGTCTGGAGTAGCCGGGGTCTGGAGTCGGGGTCTGGAGTCATGGTCTGGAGGGGCCAGCATACGGCGTCGGGGTCTGGAGTCGAGTTCTGGAGTCGGTGTCTGGAGTCCGGGTCTGGAGTCGGGGTCTGGAGTCGGTTTCTGTAGTCGGGGTCTGGAGTCGGGGTCAGGAGGAGTCGGGGTCGGGAGGAGTCGGGGTCGGGAGTCGGGGTCTGGAGTCAGGGTCTGGAGGAGCCGGGGTCTGGAGGCGGGGTCTGGTGTCATGGCCTGGATGGGTCAGTATATGGCGTCGGGGTCTGGAGTCGAGTTCTGGAGTCAGTGTCTGGAGCCTGAGTCTGGAGTCATGGTCAGGAGTCAGTTTCTGTAGTCGGGGTCAGGAGGAGTCGGGGTCGGGAGGAGTCGGTGTCGGGAGTTGGGGTCTGGAGTCCGGATCTGCAGTTGGGGTCTGGAGGTAGGGGTTGGAGGAGTCGTGGTCTGGAGGAGTAGGGGTCTGGAGTCGGGGTCTGGAGGAGTCGAGGTGTGGAATTGGGGCCCGGAGGAGTCGGCGACTGGAGTCAGGATCTGGAGTTGGGGTTGGAAGCCTGGGACTGGTGTCGGGGTCTGTAGTAAGGGTCTGGAGTCGGGGTCTGGAGTCAGGGTCTGGAGGAGTCAGTATATGGAGTCGGGGTCTGTAGTCGGGGGATGGAGTCGGGGTCAGGTGTACAGGTCTGGAGACGGGGTTTGGAGTAGTCGGAGTGTGGCATCGGGGTCTGGAGGAGTCAGGGACTGGAGTCAGGGACTGGAGTCGGGGTCTGGAGTCGGGGTCTGGAGTCGGGGTCTGGAGTCGGGGTCTGGAGTCGGGGTCTGGAGTCGGTGCCTGGAGGAGCCGGGGTGAGGAGTTGGGGCCCGGAGGAGTCTGGATCTGGAGTCGGGGTCTGCAGTCCGGATCTGGAGGTAGGGTCTGGAGGTAGTGTCTGGAGGAGTCGTGGTCTGGAGGAGTAGGGGTCTGAAGTAGGGGACTGGTGTAGTTCTCTGGAGTAGCGGTCTGGAGTCAGGGTCTGGAGTCGGGGTCTGGAGTTGGGATGTGGAATCAGGGTCTGGAGTCGGGGTCTGGAGGAGTCAGTATATGGCGTCGGGGTCTGGAGGAGCCGTGGTCTGGAGCCGGGGTCTGGAGTCATGCTCTGGAGGGGTTAGTATATGGTGTCGGGGTCTGGAGTCGAGTTCTGGAGTCGGTGTCTGGAGTCCGGGTCTGGAGTCGGGGCCTGTAGTCGGTTTCTGTAGTCGGGGTCAGGAGGAGTCAGGGTCGGGAGGAGTCGGGGTCGGGAGTCGGGGTCTGGAGTCAGGGTCTGGAGGAGTCGGGGTCTGGTGGAGTCGGGGTCTGGAGGAGTCGGGGTCTGGAGGAGTCGGGCACTGGAGGAGTTGGGCTCTGGAGGAGTCGGGGTCTGGAGTCCGGATCTGCAGTTGGGGTCTGGAGGAGTCGTGGTCTGGAGGAGTAGGGGTCTGGAGTTGGGGTCTGGAGCTGGGTCTGGATTCGGGGACTGGTGTCGGTGTCTGGAGACGCATTCTGGAGTTGGGGTCTGGAGTCGGGGTCTGGTGTCGGGCTCGGGAGTCAGAGTCTAGAGCCGGGGTCTGGCGTCGGGGTCTGGAGGAGTCGGGCTCTGGAGTTGGGGTCTGGAGTCCGGATCTGGAGTTGTGGTCAGGTGGTAGGGTCTGGACGAGTCGTGGTCTGGAGGAGTAGGGGTCTGGAGTCAGGGACTGGTGTCGGGGTCTGGAGTCGGGGTCTAGAGTTGGGGTCTAGACTCGGGCTCTGGAGTTGGGGTCTGGAGGATTCGGGGTGTGGAGGAGTAGGGGTGTGGAAGAGTAGGAATCTGGAGTCGGGGTCTGGTGTCGGGGTCCGGAGTCGGGGTCTGGAGTCGGGGTCTGGAGGAGTCAGTATATGGCGTCGGGGTCTGCAGTCATGGTCTGTAGGAGTCGTGGTCTGGAGGAGTAGGGGTCTGGAGTCGGGGACTGGTGTCGGGGTCTGGAGTCGGGGTCTGGAGTCGAGGTCTGGAGGAATTGGGGTGTGGAGTTGGGGCCCGGAGGAGTCGGCGACTGGAGTCAGGGTCTGGAGTCGGGGTTAGGAGCCTGGGACTGGTGTCGGGGTCTGCAATCGGGGACTGGAGTCGGGGTCTGGAGTCGGGCTCGGGAGTCGGGCTCGGGAGTCGGGGTGTAGAGTCGGGGTCTGGAGGAGTCGGGGTCTGGAGGAGTCGGGCACTGGAGGAGTCAGGTTCTGGAGGAGTCAGGCTCTGGATTCGGGGTCTGGAGTCCGGATCTGGAGTTGGGGTCTGGAAGTAGGTTCTGGACGAGTCGCGGTCTGGAGGAGCCGGGGTCTGGAGTCGGGGTCTGGAGGGGTCAGTACATGGCATTGGGGTCTGGGGTGGAGTTCTGGGGTCGGTGTCTGCAGTCCAGGTCTGGAGTCGGGGTCTGGAGCCGGTTTCTGGAGTCGGGGACTGGAGCCGGGGTCAGGAGGAGTCGGGGTCGGGAGTCGGGGTTGGGAGTCGGGGTCTGGAGTCGGGGTCTGGAGTCGGGATCTGGAGTCAGGGTCTGGAGGAGTCGGGGTCTGGAGGATTTGGGGTGTGGAGGAGTCGGGCACGGGAGGAGTCGGGCACAGGAGGAGTCAGGGTCTGGAGTCAGGGTCTGGTGTTGGATTCCGCATTCGGTGTCTGGAGTCGGGGTATGGAATCGGGGTCTGGAGTCAGGGTCAGGAGTCGGGGTCTGGAGTCGTTGCCTGGAGGAGGCAGCATGAGGAGTTGGGGCCCGGAGGAGTCAGGATCAGGAACGGGGTCTGGAGTCCGGATCTGGAGGAAGGGTCTGGAGGTGTGATCTGGAGGAGTAGTGGACTAGAGGAGTAGGGGTCTGAAGTACGGAACTGGTGTAGTTGTCTGGAGTCGCGGTCTGGAGTCGGGGTCTGGAGTCGGTGTCTGGAGTCAGGGTCTGGAGTCGGGGTCTGGAGGAGTCACTATATGGCGTCGCGGTCTGGAGTAGCCGGGGTCTGGAGTCGGGGTCTGGAGTCATGGTCTGGAGGGGCCAGCATACGGCGTCGGGGTCTGGAGTCGAGTTCTGGAGTCGGTGTCTGGAGTCCGGGTCTGGAGTCGGGGTCTGGAGTCGGTTTCTGTAGTCGGGGTCTGGAGTCGGGGTCAGGAGGAGTCGGGGTCGGGAGGAGTCGGGGTCTGGAGTCGGGGTCTGGAGGAGCCGGGGTCTGGAGGCGGGGTCTGGTGTCATGGCCTGGATGGGTCAGTATATGGCGTCGGGGTCTGGAGTCGAGTTCTGGAGTCAGTGTCTGGAGCCTGAGTCTGGAGTCATGGTCAGGAGTCAGTTTCTGTAGTCGGGGTCAGGAGGAGTCGGGGTCGGGAGGAGTCGGTGTCGGGAGTTGGGGTCTGGAGTCCGGATCTGCAGTTGGGGTCTGGAGGTAGGGGTTGGAGGAGTCGTGGTCTGGAGGAGTAGGGGTCTGGAGTCGGGGTCTGGAGGAGTCGAGGTGTGGAATTGGGGCCCGGAGGAGTCGGCGACTGGAGTCAGGATCTGGAGTTGGGGTTGGAAGCCTGGGACTGGTGTCGGGGTCTGTAGTAAGGGTCTGGAGTCGGGGTCTGGAGTCAGGGTCTGGAGGAGTCAGTATATGGAGTCGGGGTCTGTAGTCGGGGGCTGGAGTCGGGGTCAGGTGTACAGGTCTGGAGACGGGGTTTGGAGTAGTCGGAGTGTGGCATCGGGGTCTGGAGGAGTCAGGGACTGGAGTCGGGGTCTGGAGTCGGGGTCTGGAGTCGGGGTCTGGAGGAGTTGGGGTCTGGAGGAGTCGGTGTCTGGAGGAGTCGGGCACTGGAGGAGTCGGGCTCTGTAGGAGTTGGGGTCTGGAGTCCGGATCTGCAGTTGGGGTCTGGAGGAGTCGTGGTCTGGAGGAGTAGGGGTCTGGAGTCGGGGTCTGGAGTCGGTGTCTAGAGGAGTCGGGGTGTGGAGTTTTGGCCCGGAGGAGTCAACGACTGGAGTCAGGGTCTGGAGTCGGTGTCGTGAGCCTGGGAATGGTGTCGGGGTCTGTAGTCGGGGACTGGAGTCGGGTCTGGAGTCAGGGTCTGGAGTCGGGGACTGGTGTCGGTGTCTGGAGTCGGGGTCTGGAGTCGGTGTCTGGAGTCGGGGTCTGGAGTCGGGGTCTGGAGTCGGGGTCGGAAGTCAGAGTCTAGAGTCGGGGTCTGGAGTCAGGGTCTGGAGGAGTGGGGGTCTGGAGGAGGTGGACACTAGAGGAGTCGGGCTCTGGAGGAGTCGGGCTCTGGAGTCGGGGTCTGGACTCCGGATCTGGAGTTGGGGTCAGGAGGTAGGGTCTGGACGAGTCGTGGTCTGGAGGAGTAGGGGTCTGGAGTCGGGGACTGGTGTTGGGGTCTGGAGTTGGGGACTGTTGTCGGGGTCTGGAGTCGGGGTCTAGAGTCAGACTGGTCTGGAGGATTCGGGGTGTGGAGGAGTAGGGGTTTGGAAGAGTAGGGATCTGGAGTCAGGGTCTGGTGTCGCGGTCTGGAGCAGGGGTCTGGAGTCGGGGTCTGGAGGAGCCAGTATATGGCGTCGGGGTCTGCAGTCGTGGTCTGGAGGAGTCGAGGTCTGGGGGAGTAGGGGTCTGGAGTCGGGGACTGGTGTCGGGGTCTGGAATCGGGGTCTGGAGTCGAGGTCTGGAGGAATTGGGGTGTGGAGTTGGGGCCCGGAGGAGTTGGCGACTGGAGTCAGGGTCTGGAGTTGGGGTCAGGAGCCTGGGACTGGTGTTGGGGTCTGCAGTCGGGGACTGGAGTTGGGGTCTGGAGGAGTCGGGGTCTGGAGTCGTGGTCTGGAGTCCGGATCTGGAGTTGGGGTCTGGAAGTAGGTTCTGGATGAGCCATGGTCTAGAGGAGTAGGGGTCTGGAGTCTGGCACTGGTGTCAGGGTTTGGAGTCAGGGTCTGGAGTCGGTGTCTGGAGTTGGGGACTAGTTTTGGTGTCTGGAGTCGCGCTCTGGAGTCGGGGTCTGGAGTCGGGGTCTGGAGTTGGGGTCTGGAGGAGTTGGGCACTGGAGGAGTCGGGCTCTGGAGGAGTCGTGGTCTGGCGTCCGGATCTGGAGTTGGGGTCTGGAAGTAGGTTCTGGATGAGTCGTGGTCTAGAGGAGTAGGGGTCTGGAGTCGGGCACTGGTGTGAGGGTCTGGAGTCAGGGTCTGCAGTCGGGGTCTGGAGTCAGGGTCTGGAGTTGGGTTCTGGAGTCGGGGTCTGAAGTCGGGGTCTGGAGGATTCGGGGTATGGAGGATTTGGGGTGTGGAAGAGCAGCGGTCTGGAGTCGGGGTCTGGAGTCGGGCACTGGTGTCAGGGTTTGGAGTCAGGGTCTGGAGTCGGGGTCTGGAGTTGAGGACTGGTTTCAGTGTCTGGAGTCACGTTCTGGAGTCGGGGTCTGGAGTCGGGCTCTGGAGTCGGGCTCTGGAGTCGGGCTCGGGAGTCATGGTCCAGAGTCGGGTTCTGGAGGAGTTGGGTTCTGGAGGAGTCCAGGTCTGGTGGAGTCGGGGTCTGGAGTCGGGCACTGGTGTCAGGGTTTGGAGTCAGGGTCTGGAGTCGGGGTATGGAGGCTTCGGGGTGTGGAAGAATAGGGGTCTGGAGTCGGGGTCTGGAGTCGGGGTCTGGAGTCGGGGTCTGGAGTCGGGGTCTGGAGTCGGGGTCTGGAGTCGGGGTCTGGAGTCGGGGTCTGGAGTCGGGGTCTGGTGGAGTAGGAGTTGAAGTCGGCGTCTGGAGTCGGGTTCTGGAGAATGGGTCTTGAGTCGGGGTCTGGAGTCGGGGACTGGAGTCAGGGACTGGAGTCAGGGACTGGAGATGGGATCTGGAGTCAGGTTTTGGTGGAGTCGGGGTCTGGAGTCGGGGTCTGGAGTCGCAGTCTGGAGTTGGGGTATGGATTCGAGGTCTGGAGTCGGGGTCTGGAGTCGGGGTCTGGAGTCGGGGTCTGGAGTCGGTGCCTGGAGGAGCCGGGGTGAGGAGTTGGGGCCCGGAGGAGTCGGGATCTGGAGGTAGGGTCTGGAGGTAGTATCTGGAGGAGTCGTGGTCTGGAGGAGTAGGGGTCTGAAGTAGGGGACTGGTGTAGTTGTCGGGAGTCGCGGTCTGGAGTCGGGGTCTGGAGTTGGTGTCTGGAGTCGGGATGTGGAATCAGGGTCTGGAGTCGGGGTCTGGAGAAGTCAGTATATGGCGTCGGGGTTTGGAGGATCCGTGGTCTGGAGTCGGGGTCTGGAGTCATTGTCTGGAGGGGTCAGTATACGGCGTCGGGGTCTGGAGTCCGGGTCTGGAGTCGGGGTCTGGAGTCGGTTTCTGTAGTTGGGGTCTGGAGTCGGGGTCGGGAGGAGACGGGGTCGGGAGGAGTCGGCGTCGGGAGTCGGGGTCTAGAGTCAGGGTCTGGAGGAGTCGGGGTCTGGAGTCCGGATCTGCAGTTGGTCTGGAGGAGTCGTGGTCTGGAGGAGTAGTGGTCTGGAGTCGGGGTCTGGAGTCAGTGTCTGGAGGAGTCGGGGTGTGGAGTTTTGGCCCGGAGGAGTCAATGACTGGAGTCAGGGTCTGGAGTGAGTGTCGGGAGCCTGGGAATGGTGTCGGGGTCTGTAGTCGGGGACTGGAGTTGGGGTCTGGAGTCGGGGTCTGGTGTCGGGGTCTGGAGTCGGCGTCTGGAGTCGAGGTCTGGAGGAATTGGGGTGTGGAGTTGGGGCCCGGAGGAGTCGGTGACTGGAGTCAGGGTCTGGAGTCGGGGTCTGGAGGAGTCGGGGTCTGGAGTCCAGATCTGGAGTTGGGGTCTAGAACTAGGTTCTGGATGAGCCGTGGTCTAGAGGAGTAGGGGTCTGGAGTCGGGCACTGGTGTCAGGGTTTGGAGTCAGGGTCTGGAGTCAGGGTCTGGAGTTGGGGACTGGTTTTGGTCTCTGGAGTCGGGGTCTGGAGTCAGGGTCTGGAGTCGGGCTCGGGAGTCGGGGTCTGGAGGAGTCGGGGTCTGGAGGAGTCGGGGTCTGGAGAAGTCGGGGTCTGGAGGAGTCAGGCACTGGAGGAGTCGGGCTCTAGAGGAGTCAGGCTCTGGAGGAGTCAGGCTCTGGAGGAGTCGGGGTCTGGAGTGCGGATCTGGAGTTGGGGTCTGGAAGTAGGTTCTGGACGAGTCGTGGTCTAGAGGAGTAGGGGTCTGGAGTCAGGCACTGGTGTCAGGGTCTGGAGTCAGGGTCTGGAGTCGGGGTCTGGAGTCAGGTTCTGGAGTCGGGGTCTGGAGGATTCGGGGTCTGGAGGATTCGGGGTCTGGAGGATTCGGGGTATGGAGGATTCGGGGTATGGAGGATTCGGGGTGTGGAAGAGTAGGGGTCTGGAGTCGGGGTCTGGAGTCGGGGTCTGGAGTCGGGGTCTGGAGTCGGGGTCTGGAGTCGGGGTCTGGAGGAGTCAGTATATGGCGTCGGGGTCTGCAGTCGCGGTCTGCAGGAGCCGGGGTCTGGAATCGGGTCGGGAGTCATGGTCTGGAGGAGTCAGTATATGGCGTTGGGGTCTGGAGTCGAGTTTTGGAGTCGGGGTCTGGAGTCCGTTTCTGTAGTCGGTGTCTGGAGTCGGTGTCAGGAGGAGTCGGGGTCGGGAGGAGACGGGGTCAGGAGTCGGATTCTGGAGTCAGGGTCTGGAGGAGTCGGGGTCTGGAGGAGTCGGGCTCTGGAGTCGGGGTCTGGAGTCTGGATCTGGAGCTGGGGTCTGGAAATAGGGTCTGGACGAGTCATGGTCTAGAAGAGTAGGGGTCTGGAGTCGGGCACTTGTGTCGGGGTCTGGAGGATTCGGGGTGTGGAGCAGTAGTGGTGTGGAAGAGTAGGGGTCTGGAGTCGGGGTCTGGAGTCGGGGTCTGGAGTCGGGGTCTGGAGTCGGGGTCTGGAGTCGGGGTCTGGAGTCGGGGTCTGGAGGAGTCGGGGTCTGGAGGAGTCGGGGACTGGAGTCGAGGTCTGTAGTCAGGGTTGGGAGTCGGTGTCTGGGGTCGCGGTCTGGAGTCGCAGTCTGGAGTCGGGGTCTGAAGTCGGAGACTGGAGGTGGGGTCTGCAGTCGGCGTCTGGAGTTGGGTTCTGGAGTCAGGGTCTGGAGTCAGGATCTGGAGGAGTCAGTATATGGAAGCAGGGTCTGTAGTCGGGGATTGGAGTCGGGGTCAGGTGTCCAGGTCTGGAGTCAGGGTTTGGAGTAGTTGGAGTGTGGCATCGGGGTCTGGAGGAGTCGTGGTCTGGAGTCGGGGTCTGGAGGCGCGGTCTGGAGTCGGGGTCTGGAGTCGTGGACTGGAGACGGGATCTGGAGTCAGGGTCTGGTGGAGTCGGGGTCTGGAGTCGCGGTTTGGAGTCGGGGTCTGGAGTCGGGGTCTGGAGTCGTTGCCTGGAGGAGCCGGGGTGAGGAGTTGGGGCCCGGAGGAGTCGGGATCAGGAACGGGTTCTGGAGTCCGGATCTGGAGGTAGGATCTGGAGGAGTCGTGGTCTGGAGGAGTAGGGGTCTGAAGTAGGGGACTGGTGTAGTTGTCTGGAGTCGTGGTCTGGAGTCGGGGTCTGGAGTCGGTATCTGGAGTCAGGATCTGGAGTCGGTGTCTGGAGTCTGGGTCTGGAGTCGGGGACTGGAGTCAGTTTCTGTAGCCGGGGTCAGGAGGAGTGGGGGTCTGAAGTCAGGGAAGGGCGTTGTTGTCTGGAGTCATGGCCTAGAGTCGGGGTCTGGAGGAGTCGTGGTCTGGAGGAGTAGGGGTCTGAAGTCAGGGAAGGGCGTTGTTGTCTGGAGTCGCGGCCTGGAGTCGGGGTCTGGAGTCGGTGTCTGGAGTCGGGATCTGGAGTCAGGGTCTGGTGGAGTCAGTATATGGCGTCGGGGTCTGGAGGAGCCGGGGTCTGGAGTCGGGGTCGGGAGTCGGGGTCTGGAGTCATGGTCTGGAGGGGTCAGTATATGGCGTCGGGGTCTGGAGTTGAGTTCTTGAGTCAGTGTCTGGAGTTCGGGTCTGGAGTCGATGTCTGGAGTCCGGGTGTGGAGTCGGGGTCAGGAGGAGTGGGGGTTGGGCAGAGTCGTGGTCGGGAGTCGGGGTATGGAGGTGGGGTCTTGAGTCGGGGTCTGGAGGAGTCGGGGTGTGGAGTAGGGGCCCGGAGGAGTCGGGATCTAGAGTCAGGGTCTGGAGTCCTGATCTGGAGTTGGTGTCTGGAGGTAGGGTCTGGAGGAGTCGTGGTCTGGAGGAGTAGGGGTCTGAAGTCGGGGACTGGTGTAGTTTTCTGGTTCAGGGTCTGGAGTCGGGTCGGGAGTCGGGGTCTGGAATCGTGGTCTGGAGGGGTCAGTATATGGCGTCGGGATCTGGAGTCGAGTTCTGGAGTCGTGGTCTGGAGTCCGGATCTGGAGTTGGGGTCTGGAAGTAGGTTCTGGATGAGCCATGGTCTAGAGGAGTAGGGGTCTGGAGTCTGGCACTGGTGTCAGGGTTTGGAGTCAGGGTCTGGAGTCGGTGTCTGGAGTTGGGGACTAGTTTTGGTGTCTGGAGTCGCGCTCTGGAGTCGGGGTATGGAGTCGGGGTCTGGAGTTGGGGACTGGAGTTGGGGACTGGTGTCGGTGTCTGGAGTCGGGGTCTGGAGTCGGGGTCTGGTGTCGGGGTCTGGAGTCGGGGTCTGGAGGAGTTGGGCACTGGAGGAGTCGGGCTCTGGAGGAGTCGTGGTCTGGCGTCCGGATCTGGAGTTGGGGTCTGGAAGTAGGTTCTGGATGAGTCGTGGTCTAGAGGAGTAGGGGTCTGGAGTCGGGCACTGGTGTGAGGGTCTGGAGTCAGGGTCTGCAGTCGGGTTCTGGAGTTGGGGTCTGGAGTCGGGTTCTGGAGTCGGGGTCTGAAGTCGGGGTCTGGAGGATTCGGGGTCTGGAGGATTTGGGGTGTGGAAGAGCAGCGGTCTGGTGTCGGGGTCTGGAGTCGGGCACTGGTGTCAGGGTTTGGAGTCAGGGTCTGGAGTCGGGGTCTGGAGTTGAGGACTGGTTTCAGTGTCTGGAGTCACGTTCTGGAGTTGGGGTCTGGAGTCGGGGTCTGGAGTCGTGGTCTGGAGTCGGGCTCGGGAGTCATGGTCCAGAGTCGGGTTCTGGAGGAGTCGGGTTCTGGAGGTGTCGGGGTCTGGAGGAGTCCGGGTCTGGAGGAGTCGGGGTCTGGAGGAGTCGGGGTCTGGAGGAGTCGGGCACTGGAGGAGTCGGGCTCTGGATGAGTCAGGCTCTGGTGGAGTCTGGGTCTGGAGTCCGGATCTGGAGTTGGGGTCTGGAAGTAGGTTCTAGAGGAGTAGGGGTCTGGAGTCGGGCACTGGTGTCAGGGTCTGGAGTCAGGGTCTGGAGTCGGGGTCTGGAGGATTCGGGGTATGGAGGCTTCGGGGTGTGGAAGAATAGGGGTCTGGAGTCGGGGTCTGGAGTCGGGGTCTGGAGTCGGGGTCTGCAGTCGGCGTCTGGAGTCGGGGTCTGGAGTCGGCGTCTGGAGGAGTCAGTATATGGCGTCGGGGTCTGGAGTCACGGTCTGCAGGAGCCGGGATCTGGAATGGGGTTCTGGAGTCGCGGTCTGGAGAGGTCAGTATATGGCGTCGGGGTCTGGAGTGGAGTTCTGGGGTCAGTGTCTGGAGTCCGGGTCTGAAGTCGGCGTCTGGAGCCAGTTTCTGGAGTCGGGGACTGGAGCCGGGATCAGGAGGAGTCGGGGTCGGGAGTCGGGGTCTGGAGTCGGGGTCTGGAGTCAGGGTCTGGAGGAGTCGGGGTCTGGAGGAGTTGGGGTGTGGAGTCGTTGGGCACGGGAGGAGTCGGGCACGGGAGGAGTCGGGGTTGGGAGTCGGTGTCTGGAGTCGGGGTCTGGAGTCAGGGTCTGGAGGAGTCAGGGTCTGGAGGATTCGGGTTGTGGAGGAGTCGGGCACGGGAGGAGTCGGGCACGGGAGGAGTCGGGGTCTGGAGTCGGGGTCTGGTTTCAGGGTCTGTAGTCGGGTTCTGCAGTCGGTGTCTGGAGTCGGGGTCTGGAGGAGTCGGTGTCTGGAGTCAGGGTCTGGTGTCGGGGTCTGGAGGAGTAGGGATTGAAGTCGGCGTCTGGAGTCGGGTTCTGGAGATGGGGTCTGGAGGAGTCAGTATATGGAGTCGGGGTCTGGAGTCGGGGTCTGCAGTCTGGATCTGGAGGTAGGGTCTGGAGGTAGTGTCTGGAGGAGTCGTGGTCTGGAGGAGTAGGGGTCTGAAGTAGGGGACTGGTGTAGTTCTCTGGAGTAGCGGTCTGGAGTCAGGGTCTGGAGTCGGGGTCTGGAGTTGGGATGTGGAATCAGGGTCTGGAGTCGGGGTCTGGAGGAGTCAGTATATGGCGTCGGGGTCTGGAGGAGCCGTGGTCTGGAGCCGGGGTCTGGAGTCATGCTCTGGAGGGGTTAGTATATGGTGTCGGGGTCTGGAGTCGAGTTCTGGAGTCGGTGTCTGGAGTCCGGGTCTGGAGTCGGGGCCTGTAGTCGGTTTCTGTAGTCGGGGTCAGGAGGAGTCGGGGTCGGGAGGAGTCGGGGTCGGGAGTCGGGGTCTGGAGTCAGGGTCTGGAGGAGTCGGGGTCTGGTGGAGTCGGGGTCTGGAGGAGTCGGGGTCTGGAGGAGTCGGGCACTGGAGGAGTTGGGCTCTGGAGGAGTCGGGGTCTGGAGTCCGGATCTGCAGTTGGGGTCTGGAGGAGTCGTGGTCTGGAGGAGTAGGGGTCTGGAGTTGGGGTCTGGAGCTGGGTCTGGATTCGGGGACTGGTGTCGGTGTCTGGAGACGCATTCTGGAGTTGGGGTCTGGAGTCGGGGTCTGGTGTCGGGCTCGGGAGTCAGAGTCTAGAGCCGGGGTCTGGCGTCGGGGTCTGGAGGAGTCGGGCTCTGGAGTTGGGGTCTGGAGTCCGGATCTGGAGTTGTGGTCAGGTGGTAGGGTCTGGACGAGTCGTGGTCTGGAGGAGTAGGGGTCTGGAGTCAGGGACTGGTGTCGGGGTCTGGAGTCGGGGTCTAGAGTTGGGGTCTAGACTCGGGCTCTGGAGTTGGGGTCTGGAGGATTCGGGGTGTGGAGGAGTAGGGGTGTGGAAGAGTAGGGATCTGGAGTCGGGGTCTGGTGTCGGGGTCCGGAGTCGGGGTCTGGAGTCGGGGTCTGGAGGAGTCAGTATATGGCGTCGGGGTCTGCAGTCATGGTCTGTAGGAGTCGTGGTCTGGAGGAGTAGGGGTCTGGATTCGGGGACTGGTGTCGGGGTCTGGAGTCGGGGTCTGGAGTCGAGGTCTGGAGGAATTGGGGTGTGGAGTTGGGGCCCGGAGGAGTCGGCGACTGGAGTCAGGGTCTGGAGTCAGGGTTAGGAGCCTGGGACTGGTGTCGGGGTCTGCAATCGGGGACTGGAGTCGGGGTCTGGAGTCGGGCTCGGGAGTCGGGCTCGGGAGTCGGGGTGTAGAGTCGGGGTCTGGAGGAGTCGGGGTCTGGAGGAGTCGGGCACTGGAGGAGTCAGGTTCTGGAGGAGTCAGGCTCTGGATTCGGGGTCTGGAGTCCGGATCTGGAGTTGGGGTCTGGAAGTAGGTTCTGGACGAGTCGCGGTCTGGAGGAGCCGGGGTCTGGAGTCGGGGTCTGGAGGGGTCAGTACATGGCATCGGGGTCTGGGGTGGAGTTCTGGGGTCGGTGTCTGCAGTCCAGGTCTGGAGTCGGGGTCTGGAGCCGGTTTCTGGAGTCGGGGACTGGAGCCGGGGTCAGGAGGAGTCGGGGTCAGGAGTCGGGGTTGGGAGTCGGGGTCTGGAGTCGGGGTCTGGAGTCGGGGTCTGGAGTCAGGGTCTGGAGGAGTCGGGGTCTGGAGGATTTGGGGTGTGGAGGAGTCGGGCACGGGAGGAGTCGGGCACAGGAGGAGTCAGGGTCTGGAGTCAGGGTCTGGTGTTGGATTCCGCATTCGGTGTCTGGAGTCGGGGTCTGGAGGAGTAGGGGTTGAAGTCGGGGTCTGGAGTCGGGTTCTGGAGATGGAGTCTGGAGTCGGGGTCTGGATTCGGGGACTGGAGACGGGATCTGGAGTCAGGGTCTGGTGGAGTCGGGGTCTGGAGTCGGGGTATGGAATCGGGGTCTGGAGTCAGGGTCAGGAGTCGGGGTCTGGAGTCGTTGCCTGGAGGAGGCAGCGTGAGGAGTTGGGGCCCGGAGGAGTCAGGATCAGGAACGGGGTCTGGAGTCCGGATCTGGAGGAAGGGTCTGGAGGTGTGATCTGGAGGAGTAGTGGACTAGAGGAGTAGGGGTCTGAAGTACGGAACTGGTGTAGTTGTCTGGAGTCGCGGTCTGGAGTCGGGGTCTGGAGTCGGTGTCTGGAGTCAGGGTCTGGAGTCGGGGTCTGGAGGAGTCACTATATGGCGTCGCGGTCTGGAGTAGCCGGGGTCTGGAGTCGGGGTCTGGAGTCATGGTCTGGAGGGGCCAGCATACGGCGTCGGGGTCTGGAGTCGAGTTCTGGAGTCGGTGTCTGGAGTCCGGGTCTGGAGTCGGGGTCTGGAGTCGGTTTCTGTAGTCGGGGTCTGGAGTCGGGGTCAGGAGGAGTCGGGGTCGGGAGGAGTCGGGGTCTGGAGTCGGGGTCTGGAGGAGCCGGGGTCTGGAGGCGGGGTCTGGTGTCATGGCCTGGATGGGTCAGTATATGGCGTCGGGGTCTGGAGTCGAGTTCTGGAGTCAGTGTCTGGAGCCTGAGTCTGGAGTCATGGTCAGGAGTCAGTTTCTGTAGTCGGGGTCAGGAGGAGTCGGGGTCGGGAGGAGTCGGTGTCGGGAGTTGGGGTCTGGAGTCCGGATCTGCAGTTGGGGTCTGGAGGTAGGGGTTGGAGGAGTCGTGGTCTGGAGGAGTAGGGGTCTGGAGTCGGGGTCTGGAGGAGTCGAGGTGTGGAATTGGGGCCCGGAGGAGTCGGCGACTGGAGTCAGGATCTGGAGTTGGGGTTGGAAGCCTGGGACTGGTGTCGGGGTCTGTAGTAAGGGTCTGGAGTCGGGGTCTGGAGTCAGGGTCTGGAGGAGTCAGTATATGGAGTCGGGGTCTGTAGTCGGGGGCTGGAGTCGGGGTCAGGTGTACAGGTCTGGAGACGGGGTTTGGAGTAGTCGGAGTGTGGCATCGGGGTCTGGAGGAGTCAGGGACTGGAGTCGGGGTCTGGAGTCGGGGTCTAGAGTCAGACTGGTCTGGAGGATTCGGGGTGTGGAGGAGTAGGGGTTTGGAAGAGTAGGGATCTGGAGTCGGGGTCTGGTGTCGCGGTCTGGTGCAGGGGTCTGGAGTCGGGGTCTGGAGGAGCCAGTATATGGCATCGGGGTCTGCAGTCGTGGTCTGGAGGAGTCGAGGTCTGGGGGAGTAGGGGTCTGGAGTCGGGGACTGGTGTCGGGGTCTGGAATCGGGGTCTGGAGTCGAGGTCTGGAGGAATTGGGGTGTGGAGTTGGGGCCCGGAGGAGTCGGCGACTGGAGTCAGGGTCTGGAGTCGGGGTCAGGAGCCTGGGACTGGTGTTGGGGTCTGCAGTCGGGGACTGGAGTTGGGGTCTGGAGGAGTCGGGGTCTGGAGTCGTGGTCTGGAGTCCGGGTCTGGAAGTAGGTTCTGGATGAGCCATGGTCTAGAGGAGTAGGGGTCTGGAGTCTGGCACTGGTGTCAGGGTTTGGAGTCAGGGTCTGGAGTCGGTGTCTGGAGTTGGGGACTAGTTTTGGTGTCTGGAGTCGCGCTCTGGAGTCGGGGTCTGGAGTCGGGGTCTGGAGTTGGGGTCTGGAGGAGTTGGGCACTGGAGGAGTCGGGCTCTGGAGGAGTCGTGGTCTGGCGTCCGGATCTGGAGTTGGGGTCTGGAAGTAGGTTCTGGATGAGTCGTGGTCTAGAGGAGTAGGGGTCTGGAGTCGGGCACTGGTGTGAGGGTCTGGAGTCAGGGTCTGCAGTTGGGGTCTGGAGTCGGGGTCTGGAGTCGGGTTCTGGAGTCGGGGTCTGAAGTCGGGGTCTGGAGGATTCGGGGTATGGAGGATTTGGGGTGTGGAAGAGCAGCGGTCTGGAGTCGGGGTCTGGAGTCGGGCACTGGTGTCAGGGTTTGGAGTCAGGGTCTGGAGTCGGGGTCTGGAGTTGAGGACTGGTTTCAGTGTCTGGAGTCACGTTCTGGAGTCGGGGTCTGGAGTCGGGCTCTGGAGTCGGGCTCTGGAGTCGGGCTCGGGAGTCATGGTCCAGAGTCGGGTTCTGGAGGAGTCGGGTTCTGGAGGAGTCCAGGTCTGGTGGAGTCGGGGTCTGGAGTCGGGCACTGGTGTCAGGGTTTGGAGTCGGGGTCTGGAGTCGGGGTCTGGAGTCGGGGTCTGGAGGAGTCGGGGTCTGGAGGAGTCGGGGACTGGAGTCGAGGTCTGTAGTCAGGGTTGGGAGTCGGTGTCTGGGGTCGCGGTCTGGAGTCGCAGTCTGGAGTCGGGGTCTGAAGTCGGAGACTGGAGGTGGGGTCTGCAGTCGGCGTCTGGAGTTGGGTTCTGGAGTCAGGGTCTGGAGTCAGGATCTGGAGGAGTCAGTATATGGAAGCAGGGTCTGTAGTCGGGGATTGGAGTCGGGGTCAGGTGTCCAGGTCTGGAGTCAGGGTTTGGAGTAGTTGGAGTGTGGCATCGGGGTCTGGAGGAGTCGTGGTCTGGAGTCGGGGTCTGGAGGCGCGGTCTGGAGTCGGGGTCTGGAGTCGGGCTCTGGAGTCGGGCTCTGGAGTCGGGCTCGGGAGTCATGGTCCAGAGTCGGGTTCTGGAGGAGTTGGGTTCTGGAGGAGTCCAGGTCTGGTGGAGTCGGGGTCTGGAGTCGGGCACTGGTGTCAGGGTTTGGAGTCAGGGTCTGGAGTCGGGGTATGGAGGCTTCGGGGTGTGGAAGAATAGGGGTCTGGAGTCGGGGTCTGGAGTCGGGGTCTGGAGTCGGGGTCTGGAGTCGGGGTCTGGAGTCGGGGTCTGGAGTCGGGGTCTGGAGTCGGGGTCTGGAGTCGGGGTCTGGTGGAGTAGGAGTTGAAGTCGGCGTCTGGAGTCGGGTTCTGGAGAATGGGTCTTGAGTCGGGGTCTGGAGTCGGGGACTGGAGTCAGGGACTGGAGTCAGGGACTGGAGATGGGATCTGGAGTCAGGTTTTGGTGGAGTCGGGGTCTGGAGTCGGGGTCTGGAGTCGCAGTCTGGAGTTGGGGTATGGATTCGAGGTCTGGAGTCGGGGTCTGGAGTCGGGGTCTGGAGTCGGGGTCTGGAGTCGGTGCCTGGAGGAGCCGGGGTGAGGAGTTGGGGCCCGGAGGAGTCGGGATCTGGAGGTAGGGTCTGGAGGTAGTATCTGGAGGAGTCGTGGTCTGGAGGAGTAGGGGTCTGAAGTAGGGGACTGGTGTAGTTGTCGGGAGTCGCGGTCTGGAGTCGGGGTCTGGAGTTGGTGTCTGGAGTCGGGATGTGGAATCAGGGTCTGGAGTCGGGGTCTGGAGAAGTCAGTATATGGCGTCGGGGTTTGGAGGATCCGTGGTCTGGAGTCGGGGTCTGGAGTCATTGTCTGGAGGGGTCAGTATACGGCGTCGGGGTCTGGAGTCCGGGTCTGGAGTCGGGGTCTGGAGTCGGTTTCTGTAGTTGGGGTCTGGAGTCGGGGTCGGGAGGAGACGGGGTCGGGAGGAGTCGGCGTCGGGAGTCGGGGTCTAGAGTCAGGGTCTGGAGGAGTCGGGGTCTGGAGTCCGGATCTGCAGTTGGTCTGGAGGAGTCGTGGTCTGGAGGAGTAGTGGTCTGGAGTCGGGGTCTGGAGTCAGTGTCTGGAGGAGTCGGGGTGTGGAGTTTTGGCCCGGAGGAGTCAATGACTGGAGTCAGGGTCTGGAGTGAGTGTCGGGAGCCTGGGAATGGTGTCGGGGTCTGTAGTCGGGGACTGGAGTTGGGGTCTGGAGTCGGGGTCTGGTGTCGGGGTCTGGAGTCGGCGTCTGGAGTCGAGGTCTGGAGGAATTGGGGTGTGGAGTTGGGGCCCGGAGGAGTCGGTGACTGGAGTCAGGGTCTGGAGTCGGGGTCTGGAGGAGTCGGGGTCTGGAGTCCAGATCTGGAGTTGGGGTCTAGAACTAGGTTCTGGATGAGCCGTGGTCTAGAGGAGTAGGGGTCTGGAGTCGGGCACTGGTGTCAGGGTTTGGAGTCAGGGTCTGGAGTCAGGGTCTGGAGTTGGGGACTGGTTTTGGTCTCTGGAGTCGGGGTCTGGAGTCAGGGTCTGGAGTCGGGCTCGGGAGTCGGGGTCTGGAGGAGTCGGGGTCTGGAGGAGTCGGGGTCTGGAGAAGTCGGGGTCTGGAGGAGTCAGGCACTGGAGGAGTCGGGCTCTAGAGGAGTCAGGCTCTGGAGGAGTCAGGCTCTGGAGGAGTCGGGGTCTGGAGTGCGGATCTGGAGTTGGGGTCTGGAAGTAGGTTCTGGACGAGTCGTGGTCTAGAGGAGTAGGGGTCTGGAGTCAGGCACTGGTGTCAGGGTCTGGAGTCAGGGTCTGGAGTCGGGGTCTGGAGTCAGGTTCTGGAGTCGGGGTCTGGAGGATTCGGGGTCTGGAGGATTCGGGGTCTGGAGGATTCGGGGTATGGAGGATTCGGGGTATGGAGGATTCGGGGTGTGGAAGAGTAGGGGTCTGGAGTCGGGGTCTGGAGTCGGGGTCTGGAGTCGGGGTCTGGAGTCGGGGTCTGGAGTCGGGGTCTGGAGGAGTCAGTATATGGCGTCGGGGTCTGCAGTCGCGGTCTGCAGGAGCCGGGGTCTGGAATCGGGTCGGGAGTCATGGTCTGGAGGAGTCAGTATATGGCGTTGGGGTCTGGAGTCGAGTTTTGGAGTCGGGGTCTGGAGTCCGTTTCTGTAGTCGGTGTCTGGAGTCGGTGTCAGGAGGAGTCGGGGTCGGGAGGAGACGGGGTCAGGAGTCGGATTCTGGAGTCAGGGTCTGGAGGAGTCGGGGTCTGGAGGAGTCGGGCTCTGGAGTCGGGGTCTGGAGTCTGGATCTGGAGCTGGGGTCTGGAAATAGGGTCTGGACGAGTCATGGTCTAGAAGAGTAGGGGTCTGGAGTCGGGCACTTGTGTCGGGGTCTGGAGGATTCGGGGTGTGGAGCAGTAGTGGTGTGGAAGAGTAGGGGTCTGGAGTCGGGGTCTGGAGTCGGGGTCTGGAGTCGGGGTCTGGAGTCGGGGTCTGGAGTCGGGGTCTGGAGTCGGGGTCTGGAGGAGTCGGGGTCTGGAGGAGTCGGGGACTGGAGTCGAGGTCTGTAGTCAGGGTTGGGAGTCGGTGTCTGGGGTCGCGGTCTGGAGTCGCAGTCTGGAGTCGGGGTCTGAAGTCGGAGACTGGAGGTGGGGTCTGCAGTCGGCGTCTGGAGTTGGGTTCTGGAGTCAGGGTCTGGAGTCAGGATCTGGAGGAGTCAGTATATGGAAGCAGGGTCTGTAGTCGGGGATTGGAGTCGGGGTCAGGTGTCCAGGTCTGGAGTCAGGGTTTGGAGTAGTTGGAGTGTGGCATCGGGGTCTGGAGGAGTCGTGGTCTGGAGTCGGGGTCTGGAGGCGCGGTCTGGAGTCGGGGTCTGGAGTCGTGGACTGGAGACGGGATCTGGAGTCAGGGTCTGGTGGAGTCGGGGTCTGGAGTCGCGGTTTGGAGTCGGGGTCTGGAGTCGGGGTCTGGAGTCGTTGCCTGGAGGAGCCGGGGTGAGGAGTTGGGGCCCGGAGGAGTCGGGATCAGGAACGGGTTCTGGAGTCCGGATCTGGAGGTAGGATCTGGAGGAGTCGTGGTCTGGAGGAGTAGGGGTCTGAAGTAGGGGACTGGTGTAGTTGTCTGGAGTCGTGGTCTGGAGTCGGGGTCTGGAGTCGGTATCTGGAGTCAGGATCTGGAGTCGGTGTCTGGAGTCTGGGTCTGGAGTCGGGGACTGGAGTCAGTTTCTGTAGCCGGGGTCAGGAGGAGTGGGGGTCTGAAGTCAGGGAAGGGCGTTGTTGTCTGGAGTCATGGCCTAGAGTCGGGGTCTGGAGGAGTCGTGGTCTGGAGGAGTAGGGGTCTGAAGTCAGGGAAGGGCGTTGTTGTCTGGAGTCGCGGCCTGGAGTCGGGGTCTGGAGTCGGTGTCTGGAGTCGGGATCTGGAGTCAGGGTCTGGTGGAGTCAGTATATGGCGTCGGGGTCTGGAGGAGCCGGGGTCTGGAGTCGGGGTCGGGAGTCGGGGTCTGGAGTCATGGTCTGGAGGGGTCAGTATATGGCGTCGGGGTCTGGAGTTGAGTTCTTGAGTCAGTGTCTGGAGTTCGGGTCTGGAGTCGATGTCTGGAGTCCGGGTGTGGAGTCGGGGTCAGGAGGAGTGGGGGTTGGGCAGAGTCGTGGTCGGGAGTCGGGGTATGGAGGTGGGGTCTTGAGTCGGGGTCTGGAGGAGTCGGGGTGTGGAGTAGGGGCCCGGAGGAGTCGGGATCTAGAGTCAGGGTCTGGAGTCCTGATCTGGAGTTGGTGTCTGGAGGTAGGGTCTGGAGGAGTCGTGGTCTGGAGGAGTAGGGGTCTGAAGTCGGGGACTGGTGTAGTTTTCTGGTTCAGGGTCTGGAGTCGGGTCGGGAGTCGGGGTCTGGAATCGTGGTCTGGAGGGGTCAGTATATGGCGTCGGGATCTGGAGTCGAGTTCTGGAGTCGTGGTCTGGAGTCCGGATCTGGAGTTGGGGTCTGGAAGTAGGTTCTGGATGAGCCATGGTCTAGAGGAGTAGGGGTCTGGAGTCTGGCACTGGTGTCAGGGTTTGGAGTCAGGGTCTGGAGTCGGTGTCTGGAGTTGGGGACTAGTTTTGGTGTCTGGAGTCGCGCTCTGGAGTCGGGGTATGGAGTCGGGGTCTGGAGTTGGGGACTGGAGTTGGGGACTGGTGTCGGTGTCTGGAGTCGGGGTCTGGAGTCGGGGTCTGGTGTCGGGGTCTGGAGTCGGGGTCTGGAGGAGTTGGGCACTGGAGGAGTCGGGCTCTGGAGGAGTCGTGGTCTGGCGTCCGGATCTGGAGTTGGGGTCTGGAAGTAGGTTCTGGATGAGTCGTGGTCTAGAGGAGTAGGGGTCTGGAGTCGGGCACTGGTGTGAGGGTCTGGAGTCAGGGTCTGCAGTCGGGTTCTGGAGTTGGGGTCTGGAGTCGGGTTCTGGAGTCGGGGTCTGAAGTCGGGGTCTGGAGGATTCGGGGTCTGGAGGATTTGGGGTGTGGAAGAGCAGCGGTCTGGTGTCGGGGTCTGGAGTCGGGCACTGGTGTCAGGGTTTGGAGTCAGGGTCTGGAGTCGGGGTCTGGAGTTGAGGACTGGTTTCAGTGTCTGGAGTCACGTTCTGGAGTTGGGGTCTGGAGTCGGGGTCTGGAGTCGTGGTCTGGAGTCGGGCTCGGGAGTCATGGTCCAGAGTCGGGTTCTGGAGGAGTCGGGTTCTGGAGGTGTCGGGGTCTGGAGGAGTCCGGGTCTGGAGGAGTCGGGGTCTGGAGGAGTCGGGGTCTGGAGGAGTCAGGCACTGGAGGAGTCGGGCTCTGGATGAGTCAGGCTCTGGTGGAGTCTGGGTCTGGAGTCCGGATCTGGAGTTGGGGTCTGGAAGTAGGTTCTAGAGGAGTAGGGGTCTGGAGTCGGGCACTGGTGTCAGGGTCTGGAGTCAGGGTCTGGAGTCGGGGTCTGGAGGATTCGGGGTATGGAGGCTTCGGGGTGTGGAAGAATAGGGGTCTGGAGTCGGGGTCTGGAGTCGGGGTCTGGAGTCGGGGTCTGCAGTCGGCGTCTGGAGTCGGGGTCTGGAGTCGGCGTCTGGAGGAGTCAGTATATGGCGTCGGGGTCTGGAGTCACGGTCTGCAGGAGCCGGGATCTGGAATGGGGTTCTGGAGTCGCGGTCTGGAGAGGTCAGTATATGGCGTCGGGGTCTGGAGTGGAGTTCTGGGGTCAGTGTCTGGAGTCCGGGTCTGAAGTCGGCGTCTGGAGCCAGTTTCTGGAGTCGGGGACTGGAGCCGGGATCAGGAGGAGTCGGGGTCGGGAGTCGGGGTCTGGAGTCGGGGTCTGGAGTCAGGGTCTGGAGGAGTCGGGGTCTGGAGGAGTTGGGGTGTGGAGTCGTTGGGCACGGGAGGAGTCGGGCACGGGAGGAGTCGGGGTTGGGAGTCGGTGTCTGGAGTCGGGGTCTGGAGTCAGGGTCTGGAGGAGTCAGGGTCTGGAGGATTCGGGTTGTGGAGGAGTCGGGCACGGGAGGAGTCGGGCACGGGAGGAGTCGGGGTCTGGAGTCGGGGTCTGGTTTCAGGGTCTGTAGTCGGGTTCTGCAGTCGGTGTCTGGAGTCGGGGTCTGGAGGAGTCGGTGTCTGGAGTCAGGGTCTGGTGTCGGGGTCTGGAGGAGTAGGGATTGAAGTCGGCGTCTGGAGTCGGGTTCTGGAGATGGGGTCTGGAGGAGTCAGTATATGGAGTCGGGGTCTGGAGTCGGGGTCTGCAGTCTGGATCTGGAGGTAGGGTCTGGAGGTAGTGTCTGGAGGAGTCGTGGTCTGGAGGAGTAGGGGTCTGAAGTAGGGGACTGGTGTAGTTCTCTGGAGTAGCGGTCTGGAGTCAGGGTCTGGAGTCGGGGTCTGGAGTTGGGATGTGGAATCAGGGTCTGGAGTCGGGGTCTGGAGGAGTCAGTATATGGCGTCGGGGTCTGGAGGAGCCGTGGTCTGGAGCCGGGGTCTGGAGTCATGCTCTGGAGGGGTTAGTATATGGTGTCGGGGTCTGGAGTCGAGTTCTGGAGTCGGTGTCTGGAGTCCGGGTCTGGAGTCGGGGCCTGTAGTCGGTTTCTGTAGTCGGGGTCAGGAGGAGTCGGGGTCGGGAGGAGTCGGGGTCGGGAGTCGGGGTCTGGAGTCAGGGTCTGGAGGAGTCGGGGTCTGGTGGAGTCGGGGTCTGGAGGAGTCGGGGTCTGGAGGAGTCGGGCACTGGAGGAGTTGGGCTCTGGAGGAGTCGGGGTCTGGAGTCCGGATCTGCAGTTGGGGTCTGGAGGAGTCGTGGTCTGGAGGAGTAGGGGTCTGGAGTTGGGGTCTGGAGCTGGGTCTGGATTCGGGGACTGGTGTCGGTGTCTGGAGACGCATTCTGGAGTTGGGGTCTGGAGTCGGGGTCTGGTGTCGGGCTCGGGAGTCAGAGTCTAGAGCCGGGGTCTGGCGTCGGGGTCTGGAGGAGTCGGGCTCTGGAGTTGGGGTCTGGAGTCCGGATCTGGAGTTGTGGTCAGGTGGTAGGGTCTGGACGAGTCGTGGTCTGGAGGAGTAGGGGTCTGGAGTCAGGGACTGGTGTCGGGGTCTGGAGTCGGGGTCTAGAGTTGGGGTCTAGACTCGGGCTCTGGAGTTGGGGTCTGGAGGATTCGGGGTGTGGAGGAGTAGGGGTGTGGAAGAGTAGGGATCTGGAGTCGGGGTCTGGTGTCGGGGTCCGGAGTCGGGGTCTGGAGTCGGGGTCTGGAGGAGTCAGTATATGGCGTCGGGGTCTGCAGTCATGGTCTGTAGGAGTCGTGGTCTGGAGGAGTAGGGGTCTGGATTCGGGGACTGGTGTCGGGGTCTGGAGTCGGGGTCTGGAGTCGAGGTCTGGAGGAATTGGGGTGTGGAGTTGGGGCCCGGAGGAGTCGGCGACTGGAGTCAGGGTCTGGAGTCAGGGTTAGGAGCCTGGGACTGGTGTCGGGGTCTGCAATCGGGGACTGGAGTCGGGGTCTGGAGTCGGGCTCGGGAGTCGGGCTCGGGAGTCGGGGTGTAGAGTCGGGGTCTGGAGGAGTCGGGGTCTGGAGGAGTCGGGCACTGGAGGAGTCAGGTTCTGGAGGAGTCAGGCTCTGGATTCGGGGTCTGGAGTCCGGATCTGGAGTTGGGGTCTGGAAGTAGGTTCTGGACGAGTCGCGGTCTGGAGGAGCCGGGGTCTGGAGTCGGGGTCTGGAGGGGTCAGTACATGGCATCGGGGTCTGGGGTGGAGTTCTGGGGTCGGTGTCTGCAGTCCAGGTCTGGAGTCGGGGTCTGGAGCCGGTTTCTGGAGTCGGGGACTGGAGCCGGGGTCAGGAGGAGTCGGGGTCAGGAGTCGGGGTTGGGAGTCGGGGTCTGGAGTCGGGGTCTGGAGTCGGGGTCTGGAGTCAGGGTCTGGAGGAGTCGGGGTCTGGAGGATTTGGGGTGTGGAGGAGTCGGGCACGGGAGGAGTCGGGCACAGGAGGAGTCAGGGTCTGGAGTCAGGGTCTGGTGTTGGATTCCGCATTCGGTGTCTGGAGTCGGGGTCTGGAGGAGTAGGGGTTGAAGTCGGGGTCTGGAGTCGGGTTCTGGAGATGGAGTCTGGAGTCGGGGTCTGGATTCGGGGACTGGAGACGGGATCTGGAGTCAGGGTCTGGTGGAGTCGGGGTCTGGAGTCGGGGTATGGAATCGGGGTCTGGAGTCAGGGTCAGGAGTCGGGGTCTGGAGTCGTTGCCTGGAGGAGGCAGCGTGAGGAGTTGGGGCCCGGAGGAGTCAGGATCAGGAACGGGGTCTGGAGTCCGGATCTGGAGGAAGGGTCTGGAGGTGTGATCTGGAGGAGTAGTGGACTAGAGGAGTAGGGGTCTGAAGTACGGAACTGGTGTAGTTGTCTGGAGTCGCGGTCTGGAGTCGGGGTCTGGAGTCGGTGTCTGGAGTCAGGGTCTGGAGTCGGGGTCTGGAGGAGTCACTATATGGCGTCGCGGTCTGGAGTAGCCGGGGTCTGGAGTCGGGGTCTGGAGTCATGGTCTGGAGGGGCCAGCATACGGCGTCGGGGTCTGGAGTCGAGTTCTGGAGTCGGTGTCTGGAGTCCGGGTCTGGAGTCGGGGTCTGGAGTCGGTTTCTGTAGTCGGGGTCTGGAGTCGGGGTCAGGAGGAGTCGGGGTCGGGAGGAGTCGGGGTCTGGAGTCGGGGTCTGGAGGAGCCGGGGTCTGGAGGCGGGGTCTGGTGTCATGGCCTGGATGGGTCAGTATATGGCGTCGGGGTCTGGAGTCGAGTTCTGGAGTCAGTGTCTGGAGCCTGAGTCTGGAGTCATGGTCAGGAGTCAGTTTCTGTAGTCGGGGTCAGGAGGAGTCGGGGTCGGGAGGAGTCGGTGTCGGGAGTTGGGGTCTGGAGTCCGGATCTGCAGTTGGGGTCTGGAGGTAGGGGTTGGAGGAGTCGTGGTCTGGAGGAGTAGGGGTCTGGAGTCGGGGTCTGGAGGAGTCGAGGTGTGGAATTGGGGCCCGGAGGAGTCGGCGACTGGAGTCAGGATCTGGAGTTGGGGTTGGAAGCCTGGGACTGGTGTCGGGGTCTGTAGTAAGGGTCTGGAGTCGGGGTCTGGAGTCAGGGTCTGGAGGAGTCAGTATATGGAGTCGGGGTCTGTAGTCGGGGGCTGGAGTCGGGGTCAGGTGTACAGGTCTGGAGACGGGGTTTGGAGTAGTCGGAGTGTGGCATCGGGGTCTGGAGGAGTCAGGGACTGGAGTCGGGGTCTGGAGTCGGGGTCTAGAGTCAGACTGGTCTGGAGGATTCGGGGTGTGGAGGAGTAGGGGTTTGGAAGAGTAGGGATCTGGAGTCGGGGTCTGGTGTCGCGGTCTGGTGCAGGGGTCTGGAGTCGGGGTCTGGAGGAGCCAGTATATGGCATCGGGGTCTGCAGTCGTGGTCTGGAGGAGTCGAGGTCTGGGGGAGTAGGGGTCTGGAGTCGGGGACTGGTGTCGGGGTCTGGAATCGGGGTCTGGAGTCGAGGTCTGGAGGAATTGGGGTGTGGAGTTGGGGCCCGGAGGAGTCGGCGACTGGAGTCAGGGTCTGGAGTCGGGGTCAGGAGCCTGGGACTGGTGTTGGGGTCTGCAGTCGGGGACTGGAGTTGGGGTCTGGAGGAGTCGGGGTCTGGAGTCGTGGTCTGGAGTCCGGGTCTGGAAGTAGGTTCTGGATGAGCCATGGTCTAGAGGAGTAGGGGTCTGGAGTCTGGCACTGGTGTCAGGGTTTGGAGTCAGGGTCTGGAGTCGGTGTCTGGAGTTGGGGACTAGTTTTGGTGTCTGGAGTCGCGCTCTGGAGTCGGGGTCTGGAGTCGGGGTCTGGAGTTGGGGTCTGGAGGAGTTGGGCACTGGAGGAGTCGGGCTCTGGAGGAGTCGTGGTCTGGCGTCCGGATCTGGAGTTGGGGTCTGGAAGTAGGTTCTGGATGAGTCGTGGTCTAGAGGAGTAGGGGTCTGGAGTCGGGCACTGGTGTGAGGGTCTGGAGTCAGGGTCTGCAGTTGGGGTCTGGAGTCGGGGTCTGGAGTCGGGTTCTGGAGTCGGGGTCTGAAGTCGGGGTCTGGAGGATTCGGGGTATGGAGGATTTGGGGTGTGGAAGAGCAGCGGTCTGGAGTCGGGGTCTGGAGTCGGGCACTGGTGTCAGGGTTTGGAGTCAGGGTCTGGAGTCGGGGTCTGGAGTTGAGGACTGGTTTCAGTGTCTGGAGTCACGTTCTGGAGTCGGGGTCTGGAGTCGGGCTCTGGAGTCGGGCTCTGGAGTCGGGCTCGGGAGTCATGGTCCAGAGTCGGGTTCTGGAGGAGTCGGGTTCTGGAGGAGTCCAGGTCTGGTGGAGTCGGGGTCTGGAGTCGGGCACTGGTGTCAGGGTTTGGAGTCGGGGTCTGGAGTCGGGGTCTGGAGTCGGGGTCTGGAGGAGTCGGGGTCTGGAGGAGTCGGGGACTGGAGTCGAGGTCTGTAGTCAGGGTTGGGAGTCGGTGTCTGGGGTCGCGGTCTGGAGTCGCAGTCTGGAGTCGGGGTCTGAAGTCGGAGACTGGAGGTGGGGTCTGCAGTCGGCGTCTGGAGTTGGGTTCTGGAGTCAGGGTCTGGAGTCAGGATCTGGAGGAGTCAGTATATGGAAGCAGGGTCTGTAGTCGGGGATTGGAGTCGGGGTCAGGTGTCCAGGTCTGGAGTCAGGGTTTGGAGTAGTTGGAGTGTGGCATCGGGGTCTGGAGGAGTCGTGGTCTGGAGTCGGGGTCTGGAGGCGCGGTCTGGAGTCGGGGTCTGGAGTCGTGGACTGGAGACGGGATCTGGAGTCAGGGTCTGGTGGAGTCGGGGTCTGGAGTCGCGGTTTGGAGTCGGGGTCTGGAGTCGGGGTCTGGAGTCGTTGCCTGGAGGAGCCGGGGTGAGGAGTTGGGGCCCGGAGGAGTCGGGATCAGGAACGGGTTCTGGAGTCCGGATCTGGAGGTAGGATCTGGAGGAGTCGTGGTCTGGAGGAGTAGGGGTCTGAAGTAGGGGACTGGTGTAGTTGTCTGGAGTCGTGGTCTGGAGTCGGGGTCTGGAGTCGGTATCTGGAGTCAGGATCTGGAGTCGGTGTCTGGAGTCCGGGTCTGGAGTCGGGGACTGGAGTCAGTTTCTGTAGCCGGGGTCAGGAGGAGTGGGGGTCTGAAGTCAGGGAAGGGCGTTGTTGTCTGGAGTCGCGGCCTGGAGTCGGGGTCTGGAGTCGGTGTCTGGAGTCGGGATCTGGAGTCAGGGTCTGGTGGAGTCAGTATATGGCGTCGGGGTCTGGAGGAGCCGGGGTCTGGAGTCGGGGTCGGGAGTCGGGGTCTGGAGTCATGGTCTGGAGGGGTCAGTATATGGCGTCGGGGTCTGGAGTTGAGTTCTTGAGTCAGTGTCTGGAGTTCGGGTCTGGAGTCGATGTCTGGAGTCCGGGTGTGGAGTCGGGGTCAGGAGGAGTGGGGGTTGGGCAGAGTCGTGGTCGGGAGTCGGGGTATGGAGGTGGGGTCTTGAGTCGGGGTCTGGAGGAGTCGGGGTGTGGAGTAGGGGCCCGGAGGAGTCGGGATCTAGAGTCAGGGTCTGGAGTCCTGATCTGGAGTTGGTGTCTGGAGGTAGGGTCTGGAGGAGTCGTGGTCTGGAGGAGTAGGGGTCTGAAGTCGGGGACTGGTGTAGTTTTCTGGTTCAGGGTCTGGAGTCGGGTCGGGAGTCGGGGTCTGGAATCGTGGTCTGGAGGGGTCAGTATATGGCGTCGGGATCTGGAGTCGAGTTCTGGAGTCGGTGTCTGGAGTCCGGGTCTGGAGTCGGGGACTGGAGTCGGTGTCTGGAGTCGGGGTCTGGAGTCGGGGTCTGGAGGAGCCGGGGTCTGGAGTCGGGGTCGGGAGTCGGGGTCTGGAGTCATGGTCTGGAGGGGTCAGTATATGGCGTCGGGGTCTGGAGTCGAGTTCTAGAGTCGGTGTCTGGAGTCCTGGTCTGGAGTCGGGGTCTGGAGTCCGGGTCTGGAGTCGGGGTCAGGAGAAGTGGGGGTCGGGCGGAGTCGGGGTCGGGAGTCAGGGTATCGATGTGGGGTCTGGAGTCGGGGTCTGGAGGAGTCGGGGTGTGGAGTAGGGGCCCGGAGGAGTCGGGATCTAGAGTCAGGGTCTGGAGTCCGGAACTGGAGTTGGGTCTGGAGGAGTCGTGGTCTGGAGGAGTAGGGGTCTGAAATCGGGGACTGGTTTAGTTGTCTGGTTCAGGGTCTGGAGTCGGTGTCGGGAGTTGGGATCTGGTGTCAGGGTCTGCGGTCTGGGCCTGGGGGAGTCAGTATATGGCGTCGGGGTCTAGAGGAGCCGGGGTCTGGAGTTGGGTCAGGAGTCGGGGTATGGAATTATGGTCTGGAGGGGTCAGTATATGGTGTCGGGATCTGGAGTCGAGTTCTGGAGTCAGTGTCTGGAGTCCGGGTCTGGAGTCAGGGTCTGGAGTCGATTTCTGTAGTCGGGGTCAGGAGTCGGGGTCAGGAGGAGTCGGGGTCCGGAGGAGTCGGGGTCGGGAGGAGTCGGGGTCGGGAGTCGGTGTCTGGAGTCAGGGTCTGGAGGAGTCGAGGCCGGGAGGAGTCGGGGTCTGGAGAAGTCATGGTCTGGAGGAGTCAGGCACTGGATGAGTCAGGCTCTGGAGGAGTTGGGGTCTGGAGTCCGGATATGCAGTTGGGGTATGGAGGTAGGGACTGGAGGTGTCGTGGTCTGGAGAAGTAGGGGTCTGGAGTCGGGGTCTTGTGTCAGGGTCTGGAGGAGTCGGGGTGTGGAGTTGGGGCCCAGAGGAGTCGGCGACTGGAGTCAGGGTCTGGGGTCGGTGTCGGGAGCCTGGGAATGGTGTCGGGGTCTGTAGTCAGGGACTGGAGTCGGGGTCTGGAGTCGGGGTCTGGAGGAGTCGGGGTCTGGAGGAGTCGGGCACTGGAGGAGTCGGGCACTGTAGGAGTAGGACGCTGGAGGAGTCGGGCTCTGGAGTCGGGGTCTGGAGTCCGGATCTGGAGTTGGGGTCTGGAGGTAGGGTCTGGATGAGTCGTGGTCTGGAGGTGTAGGGGTCTGGAGTCAGGGACTGCTGTCGGGGTCTGGAGTCAGGGTTTAGAGTCGAGGTCTAGAGTCGGGCTCTGCAGTCGGGCTCTGGAGGATTCGGGGTGTGGAGGAGTAGGGGTGTGGAAGAGTAGGGATCTGGAGTTGGGGTCTGGAGTCAGGGTCTGGAGTCGGGCTCTGGAGTCGGGCTCTGGAGTCGGGGTCTGGAGTCGGGGTCTGGAGTCGGGGTCTGGAGTCGGGGTCTGGAGTTGGGGTCTGGAGTCGGGGTCTGGAGGATTCGGGGTGTGGAGGAGTAGGGGAGTGGAAGAGTAGGGGTCTGGATTCGGGATCTGGAGTCAGGGTCTGGAGGATTCGGGGTGTGGAGGAGTAGGGATGTGGAAGAGTAGGGGTCTGGAGTCGGACTCTGGAGTCGGTGTCAGGAGTCGGGGTCTGGAGGAGTCAGTATATGGCATCGGGGTCTGCAGTCACGATCTGGAGGAGCCGGGGTCTGGAGTCGGGGTCTGGAGTCGGGGTCTGGAGGGGTTCTGAGGTCGGGGTCTGGAGTGGAGTTCTGAGGTCGGTGTCTGGAGTCCGGGTCTGGAGTCGGGGTCTGGAGCCGGGGTCAGGGGGAGTCTGGGTCGGGAGTCGGGGTCGGGAGTCGGGGTCTGGAGTCGGGGTCTGGAATTGTGGTCTGGAGGGGTCAGTATATGGCGTCGGGATCTGGAGTCGAGTTCTGGAGTTGGTGTCTGGAGTCCGGGTCTGGAGTCGGGGTCTGGAGTCGATTTCTGTAGTCGGGGTCAGGAGTCGGGGTCAGGAGGAGTCGGGGTCCGGAGGAGTCGAGGCCTGGAGGAGTCGGGGTCTGGAGAAGTCATGGTCTGGAGGAGTCAGGCACTGGATGAGTCAGGCTCTGGAGGAGTTGGGGTCTGGAGTCCGGATCTGCAGTTGGGGTATGGAGGTAGGGACTGGAGGTGTCGTGGTCTGGAGTCGGGGTCTGGAGTCAGGGTCTGGAGGAGTCAGGGTGTGGAGTTGGGGCCCGGAGGAGTCGGGGTCTGTAGTCAGGGACTGGAGTCGGGGTCTGGAGTTGGGGTCTGGAGTCGGGGTCTGGAGTCGGGGACTGGTGTTGGTGTCTGGAGTCGCGGTCTGGAGTCGGGCTCGGGAGTCGGGCTCGGGAGTCGGAGTCTAGAGTCGGGGTCTGGAGTTGGGGTCTGGAGGAGTCGGGGTCTGGAGGAGTCGGGCACTGGAGGAGTCGGGCACTGGAGGAGTCGGGCACTGGAGGAGTCGGACGCTGGAGGAGTCGGACGCTGGAGGAGTCGGGCTCTGGAGTCGGGGTCTGGAGTCCGGATCTGGAGTTGGGGTCTGGATGAGTCGTGGTCTGGAGGTGTAGGGGTCTGGAGTCGGGGACTGCTGTCGGGGTCTGGAGTCAGGGTTTAGAGTCGGGCTCTGCAGTCGGGCTCTGGAGGATTCGGGGTGTGGAGGAGTAGGGGTGTGGAAGAGTAGGGGTCTGGAGTCGGGGTCTGGAGTCGGGGTCTGGAGTCGGGGTCTGGAGTCGGGGTCTGGAGTCGGGGTCTGGAGTCGGGGTCTGGAGTCGGGGTCTGGAGTCGGGGTCTGGAGTAGGGGTCTGGAGTCGGGCACTGGTGTCGGGGTCTGGAGTCAGGGTCTGGAGGATTCGGGGTGTGGAGGAGTAGGGGAGTGGAAGACTAGGGGTCTGGAGTTGGTGACTGGAGTTGGGGTCTGGAGTCAGGGTCTGGAGGATTCGGGGTGTGGAGGAGTAGGGATGTGGAAGAGTAGGGGTCTGGAGTCGGGGTCTGGAGTCGGGGTCAGGAGTCGGGGTCTGGAGGAGTCAGTATATGGCGTCGCGGTCTGCAGTCACGATCTGGAGGAGCTGGGGCCTGGAGTCGGGGTCTGGAGTCGGGGACTGGAGGGGTCAGTATATGGCGTCGGAGTCTGGAGTGGAGTTCTGGGGTCGGTGTCTGGAGTCCGGGTCTGGAGTCGGGGTCTGGAGCCGGTTTCTGGAGTCGGGGACTGGAGCCGGGGTCAGGGGGAGTCTGGGTCGGGAGTCGGGGTTGGGAGTCGGGGTCTGGAGTCAGGGTCTGGAGGAGTCGGGGTCTGGAGGAGTTGGGGTGTGGAGGAGTCGGGCACGGGAGGAGTCGAGCACTGGCGGAGTCTGGGTCTGGTTGCACGGTCTGGAGTCGGGTTCTGCAGTCGGTGTCTGGAGTTGGGGTCTGGAGGAGTCGGTGTCTGGAGTCGAGGTCTGAATTCGGGGTCTGGAGTCGGGGTCTGGAGGAGTAGGGGTTGAAGTCGGCGTCTGGAGTCGGGTTCTGAAGATGGGGTCTGGAGTCGGGGTCTGGAGGAGTAGGGGTTGAAGTTGGCGTCTGGAGTCGGGTTCTGGAGATGGAGTCTGGAGTCGGGGTCTGGCGTCGCGGTCTGGAGTCGGGGTATGGAATCGGGTTCTGGAGTTGGGGTCTGGAGTCGGTGTCTGGAGTCGGGGTCTGGAGTCGTTGCCTGGAGGAGCCGGGTTGAGGAGTTGGGGCCCGGACGAGTTGGGATCTGGAGTCAGGTTCTGGAGTCGGTGTCGGGAGCCTGGGAATGGTGTCGAGGTCTGTAGTCGGGGACTGGAGGTAGGGTCTGGAGTCGGGGTCTGGAGGAGTCGGGGTCTGGAGGAGTCGGGCTCTGGAGTCGGGGTCTGGAGACCGGATCTGGAGTTGGGGTCTGGAGGTAGGGTCTGGATGAGTCGTGGTCTGGAGGTGTAGGGGTCTGGAGTCAGGGACTGCTGTCGGGGTCTGGAGTCAGGGTTTAGAGTCGAGGTCTAGAGTCGGGCTCTGCAGTCGGGCTCTGGAGGATTCGGGGTGTGGAGGAGTAGGGGTGTGGAAGAGTAGGGATCTGGAGTTGGGGTCTGGAGTCAGGGTCTGGAGTCGGGCTCTGGAGTCGGGCTCTGGAGTCGGGGTCTGGAGTCGGGGTCTGGAGTCGGGGTCTGGAGTCGGGGTCTGGAGTTGGGGTCTGGAGTCGGGGTCTGGAGGATTCGGGGTGTGGAGGAGTAGGGGAGTGGAAGAGTAGGGGTCTGGATTCGGGATCTGGAGTCAGGGTCTGGAGGATTCGGGGTGTGGAGGAGTAGGGATGTGGAAGAGTAGGGGTCTGGAGTCGGACTCTGGAGTCGGTGTCAGGAGTCGGGGTCTGGAGGAGTCAGTATATGGCATCGGGGTCTGCAGTCACGATCTGGAGGAGCCGGGGTCTGGAGTCGGGGTCTGGAGTCGGGGTCTGGAGGGGTTCTGAGGTCGGGGTCTGGAGTGGAGTTCTGAGGTCGGTGTCTGGAGTCCGGGTCTGGAGTCGGGGTCTGGAGCCGGGGTCAGGGGGAGTCTGGGTCGGGAGTCGGGGTCGGGAGTCGGGGTCTGGAGTCAGGGTCTGGAATTGTGGTCTGGAGGGGTCAGTATATGGCGTCGGGATCTGGAGTCGAGTTCTGGAGTTGGTGTCTGGAGTCCGGGTCTGGAGTCGGGGTCTGGAGTCGATTTCTGTAGTCGGGGTCAGGAGTCGGGGTCAGGAGGAGTCGGGGTCCGGAGGAGTCGAGGCCTGGAGGAGTCGGGGTCTGGAGAAGTCATGGTCTGGAGGAGTCAGGCACTGGATGAGTCAGGCTCTGGAGGAGTTGGGGTCTGGAGTCCGGATCTGCAGTTGGGGTATGGAGGTAGGGACTGGAGGTGTCGTGGTCTGGAGTCGGGGTCTGGAGTCAGGGTCTGGAGGAGTCAGGGTGTGGAGTTGGGGCCCGGAGGAGTCGGGGTCTGTAGTCAGGGACTGGAGTCGGGGTCTGGAGTTGGGGTCTGGAGTCGGGGTCTGGAGTCGGGGACTGGTGTTGGTGTCTGGAGTCGCGGTCTGGAGTCGGGCTCGGGAGTCGGGCTCGGGAGTCGGAGTCTAGAGTCGGGGTCTGGAGTTGGGGTCTGGAGGAGTCGGGGTCTGGAGGAGTCGGGCACTGGAGGAGTCGGGCACTGGAGGAGTCGGGCACTGGAGGAGTCGGACGCTGGAGGAGTCGGACGCTGGAGGAGTCGGGCTCTGGAGTCGGGGTCTGGAGTCCGGATCTGGAGTTGGGGTCTGGATGAGTCGTGGTCTGGAGGTGTAGGGGTCTGGAGTCGGGGACTGCTGTCGGGGTCTGGAGTCAGGGTTTAGAGTCGGGCTCTGCAGTCGGGCTCTGGAGGATTCGGGGTGTGGAGGAGTAGGGGTGTGGAAGAGTAGGGGTCTGGAGTCGGGGTCTGGAGTCGGGGTCTGGAGTCGGGGTCTGGAGTCGGGGTCTGGAGTCGGGGTCTGGAGTCGGGGTCTGGAGTCGGGGTCTGGAGTCGGGGTCTGGAGTAGGGGTCTGGAGTCGGGCACTGGTGTCGGGGTCTGGAGTCAGGGTCTGGAGGATTCGGGGTGTGGAGGAGTAGGGGAGTGGAAGACTAGGGGTCTGGAGTTGGTGACTGGAGTTGGGGTCTGGAGTCAGGGTCTGGAGGATTCGGGGTGTGGAGGAGTAGGGATGTGGAAGAGTAGGGGTCTGGAGTCGGGGTCTGGAGTCGGGGTCAGGAGTCGGGGTCTGGAGGAGTCAGTATATGGTGTCGCGGTCTGCAGTCACGATCTGGAGGAGCTGGGGCCTGGAGTCGGGGTCTGGAGTCGGGGACTGGAGGGGTCAGTATATGGCGTCGGAGTCTGGAGTGGAGTTCTGGGGTCGGTGTCTGGAGTCCGGGTCTGGAGTCGGGGTCTGGAGCCGGTTTCTGGAGTCGGGGACTGGAGCCGGGGTCAGGGGGAGTCTGGGTCGGGAGTCGGGGTTGGGAGTCGGGGTCTGGAGTCAGGGTCTGGAGGAGTCGGGGTCTGGAGGAGTTGGGGTGTGGAGGAGTCGGGCACGGGAGGAGTCGAGCACTGGCGGAGTCTGGGTCTGGTTGCACGGTCTGGAGTCGGGTTCTGCAGTCGGTGTCTGGAGTTGGGGTCTGGAGGAGTCGGTGTCTGGAGTCGAGGTCTGAATTCGGGGTCTGGAGTCGGGGTCTGGAGGAGTAGGGGTTGAAGTCGGCGTCTGGAGTCGGGTTCTGAAGATGGGGTCTGGAGTCGGGGTCTGGAGGAGTAGGGGTTGAAGTTGGCGTCTGGAGTCGGGTTCTGGAGATGGAGTCTGGAGTCGGGGTCTGGCGTCGCGGTCTGGAGTCGGGGTATGGAATCGGGTTCTGGAGTTGGGGTCTGGAGTCGGTGTCTGGAGTCGGGGTCTGGAGTCGTTGCCTGGAGGAGCCGGGTTGAGGAGTTGGGGCCCGGACGAGTTGGGATCTGGAGTCAGGTTCTGGAGTCGGTGTCGGGAGCCTGGGAATGGTGTCGAGGTCTGTAGTCGGGGACTGGAGGTAGGGTCTGGAGTCGGGGTCTGGAGGAGTCGGGGTCTGGAGGAGTCGGGCTCTGGAGTCGGGGTCTGGAGACCGGATCTGGAGTTGGGGTCTGGAGGTAGGGTCTGGACGAGTCTTGGTCTGGAGGAGTAGGGGTCTGGATTCGGGGACTGGTGTTGGGGTCTGGAGTCGGGGTCTGGAGTCGAGGTCTGGAGGAATTGGGGTGTGGAGTTGGGGCCCGGAGGAGTCAGCGACTGGAGTCAGGGTCTGGAGTCGGGGTCTGGAGCCTGGGACTAGTGTCAGGGTCTGCAGTCGGTTTCTGGAGTCGGGGACTGGTTTCGGTGTCTGGAGGCGTGCTCTGGAGTCGGGGTCTGGAGTCGGTGTCTGGAGTCGGGGTCTGGAGTCAGACTCGGAAGTCGGGGTCTAGAGTCGGGGTCTGGAGGAGTCAGGGTCTGGAGGAGTCGGGCACTGGAGGATTCGGGCTCTGGAGGAGTCGGGCTCTAGAGGAGTCGGGCTCTGGAGGAGTCGGGCTCTGGAGTCTGGATCAGGAGTTGGGGTCTGGAGTAACGGTCTGGACGAGTCGTGGTCTGGAGGAGTTGGCGACTGGAGTCAGGGTCTGGAGTCGGGGTCTGGAGTCGGGGTCTGGAGTCGATGTCTGGAGTCGGGGTCTGGAGGATTCGGGGTGTGGAGGAGTAGGGGTGTGGAGGAGTAGGGGTGTGGAGGAGTAGGTGTCTGGTGTCGGGGTCTGGAGTCAGGGTCTGGAGGAGTCAGTATATTGCGTCGGGGTCTGCAGTCATGGTCTGGAGGAGCCGGGGTCTGGTGGAGTCAATATATGGCGTCGGGGTCTGGAGTCGAGTTCTGGAGTCGGTGTCTGGAGTCCGGGTCTGGAGTCAGGGTTTAGAGTCGAGGTCTAGAGTCGGGCTCTGCAGTCGGGCTCTGGAGGATTCGGGGTGTGGAGGAGTAGGGGTGTGGAAGAGTAGGGATCTGGAGTCGGGGTCTGGAGTCGGGCTCTGGAGTCGGGATCTGGAGTCGGGGTCTGGAGTCGGGGTCTGGAGTCGGGGTCTGGAGTCGGGGTCTGGAGTCGGGGTCTGGAGTCGGGGTCTGGAGTCAGGGTCTGGAGTCGGGTTCTGGAGTCGGGGTCTGGAGGAGTCAGTATATGGTGTCGGGGTCTGGAGTCGGGGTCTGGAGTCGGGCTTGGGAGTCGGGGTCTAGAGTCGGGGTCTGGAGGAGTCGGGCTCTGGAGGAGTCGGGGTCTGGAGGAGTCGGGGTCTGGAGTCCGGATCTGGAGTTGGGGTCTGGAAGTAGGGTCTGGACGAGTTGTGGCCTAGAGGAGTAGGGGTCTGGAGTCGGGCACTGGTGTCGGGGTCTGGAGTCGGGGTCTGGAGTCGGGGTCTGGAGTCAGTGTCTGGAGTCAGGGTCTGGAGGATTCGGGGTGTGGAGGAGTAGGGGAGTGGAAGAGTAGGGGTCTGGAGTCGGTGTCTGGAGTCGGGGTCAGGAGTCGGGGTCTGGAGGAGTCAGTATATGGCATCGGGGTCTGCAGTCACGATCTGGAGGAGCCGGGGTCTGGAGTTGGGGTCTGGAGTCGGGGACTGGAGTCGGTGTCTGGAGTCGGGGTCTGGAGTCGGGGTCTGGAGGAGTCAGTATATGGCGTCGGCGTCTGGAGTCGGGGTCTGGAGCCATGGTCTGGAGGGGTCAGTATATGGCGTCGGGGTCTGGAGTCGAGTTCTGGAGTCGGTGTCTGGAGTCCGGGTCTGGAGTCGGGGTCTGGAGTCCGGGTCTGGAGTCGGGGTCAGGAGGAGTGGGGGTCCGGCAGAGTCGGGGTCGGGAGTCGGGGTATGGAGGTGGGGTCTGGAGGAGTCAGTATATGGTGTCGGGGTCTGGAGTCAGTGTCTGGAGTCGGGGTCTGGAGTCGGGCTTGGGAGTCGGGGTCTACATTCGGGTTCTGGAGGAGTCGTGGTCTGGAGGAGTCGAGGTCTGGAGGAGTCGGGCACTGGAGGAGTCGGGCACTGGAGGAGTCGGGCTCTGGAGGAGTCGGGGTCTGGAGTCCGGATCTGGAGTTGGGGTCTGGAAGTAGGGTCTGGACGAGTTGTGGCCTAGAGGAGTAGGGGTCTGGAGTCGGGGTCTGTGGTCCGGGTCTGGAGTCGGGGTCTGGAGTCCGGGTCTGGAGTAGGGGTCAGGAGGAGTGGGGGTCCGGCAGAGTCGGGGTCGGGAGTCGGGGTATGGAGGTGGGGTCTGGAGGAGTCAGTATATGGCGTCGGGGTCTGGAGTCGGTGTCTGGAGTCGGGGTCTGGAGTCGGGCTTGGGAGTCGGGGTCTAGATTCGGGGTCTGGAGGAGTCGTGGTCTGGAGGAGTCGAGGTCTGGAGGAGTCGGGCACTGGAGGAGTCGGGCACTGGAGGAGTCGGGCTCTGGAGGAGTCGGGGTCTGGAGTCCGGATCTGGAGTTGGGGTCTGGAAGTAGGGTCTGGATGAGTTGTGGCCTAGAGGAGTAGGGGTCTGGAGTCGGGCACTGGTGTCGGGGTCTGGAGTCAGGGTCTGGAGGATTCGGGGTGTGGAGGAGTAGGGATGTGGAAGAGTAGGGGTCTGGAGTCAGGGTCTGGAGTCGGGGACTGGTGTCGGGGTCTGGAGTCGGGGTTTGGAGTCGAGGTCTGGAGGAATTGGGGTGTGGAGTTGGGACGCGGAGGAGTCGGCGACTGGAGTCAGGGTCTGGAGTCGGGGTCAGGAGCCTGAGACTAGTGTCGGGGTCTGCAGTCGGGGTCTGGAGTCGGGGACTGGTTTCGGTGTCTGGAGTCGCGCTCTGGAGTCGGGGTCTGGAGTCGGTGTCTGGAGTCGGGCTCGGGAGTCGGGGTCTAGAGTCGGGGTCTGGAGGAGTCGGGGACTGGAGGTGGGGTCTGCAGTCGGCGTCTGGAATTGGGTTCTGGAGTCAGGATCTGGAGGAGTCAGGATACGGAAGCAGGGTCTGTAGTCGGGGATTGGAGTCGGGGTCAGGTGTCCAGGTCTGGAGTCAGGGTTTGGAGTAGTTGGAGTGTGGCATCGGGGTCTGGAGGAGTCGTGGTCTGGAGTCGGGGTCTGGAGGCACGGTCTGGAGTCGGGGTCTGGAGTCGGGGTGTGGAGTTGGGGACTGGAGACAGGATCTGGAGTCAGGGTCTGGTGGAGTCGGGGTCTGGAGTCGCGGTTTGGAGTCGGGGTCTGGAGTCGGGGTCTGGAGTCGTTGCCTGGAGGAGCCGGGGTGAGGAGTTGGGGCCCGGAGGAGTCGGGATCAGGAACGGGGTCTGGAGTCCGGATCTGGAGGTAGGATCTGGAGGAGTCGTGGTCTGGTGGATTAGGGGTCTGAAGTAGGGGACTGGTGTAGTTGTCTGGAGTCGCGGTCTGGAGTCGGGGTCTGGAGTCGATTTCTGTAGTCGGGGTCAGGAGTCGGGGTCAGGAGGAGTCGGGGTCCGGAGGAGTCGGGGTCGGGAGGAGTCGGGGTCGGGAGTCGGGGTCTGGAGTCAGGGTCTGGAGGAGTCGAGGCCGGGAGGAGTCGGGGTCTGGAGAAGTCATGGTCTGGAGGAGTCAGGCACTGGATGAGTCAGGCTCTGGAGGAGTTGGGGTCTGGAGTCCGGATATGCAGTTGGGGTATGGAGGTAGGGACTGGAGGTGTCGTGGTCTGGAGAAGTAGGGGTCTGGAGTCGGGGTCTTGTGTCAGGGTCTGGAGGAGTCGGGGTGTGGAGTTGGGGCCCAGAGGAGTCGGCGATTGGAGTCAGGGTCTGGAGTCGGTGTCGGGAGCCTGGGAATGGTGTCGGGGTCTGTAGTCAGGGACTGGAGTCGGGGTCTGGAGTCGGGGTCTGGAGGAGTCGGGGTCTGGAGGAGTCGGGCACTGGAGGAGTCGGGCACTGTAGGAGTAGGACGCTGGAGGAGTCGGGCTCTGGAGTCGGGGTCTGGAGTCCGGATCTGGAGTTGGGGTCTGGAGGTAGGGTCTGGATGAGTCGTGGTCTGGAGGTGTAGGGGTCTGGAGTCAGGGACTGCTGTCGGGGTCTGGAGTCAGGGTTTAGAGTCGAGGTCTAGAGTCGGGCTCTGCAGTCGGGCTCTGGAGGATTCGGGGTGTGGAGGAGTAGGGGTGTGGAAGAGTAGGGATCTGGAGTTGGGGTCTGGAGTCAGGGTCTGGAGTCGGGCTCTGGAGTCGGGCTCTGGAGTCGGGGTCTGGAGTCGGGGTCTGGAGTCGGGGTCTGGAGTCGGGGTCTGGAGTTGGGGTCTGGAGTCGGGGTCTGGAGGATTCGGGGTGTGGAGGAGTAGGGGAGTGGAAGAGTAGGGGTCTGGATTCGGGATCTGGAGTCAGGGTCTGGAGGATTCGGGGTGTGGAGGAGTAGGGATGTGGAAGAGTAGGGGTCTGGAGTCGGACTCTGGAGTCGGTGTCAGGAGTCGGGGTCTGGAGGAGTCAGTATATGGCATCGGGGTCTGCAGTCACGATCTGGAGGAGCCGGGGTCTGGAGTCGGGGTCTGGAGTCGGGGTCTGGAGGGGTTCTGAGGTCGGGGTCTGGAGTGGAGTTCTGAGGTCGGTGTCTGGAGTCCGGGTCTGGAGTCGGGGTCTGGAGCCGGGGTCAGGGGGAGTCTGGGTCGGGAGTCGGGGTCGGGAGTCGGGGTCTGGAGTCGGGGTCTGGAATTGTGGTCTGGAGGGGTCAGTATATGGCGTCGGGATCTGGAGTCGAGTTCTGGAGTTGGTGTCTGGAGTCCGGGTCTGGAGTCGGGGTCTGGAGTCGATTTCTGTAGTCGGGGTCAGGAGTCGGGGTCAGGAGGAGTCGGGGTCCGGAGGAGTCGAGGCCTGGAGGAGTCGGGGTCTGGAGAAGTCATGGTCTGGAGGAGTCAGGCACTGGATGAGTCAGGCTCTGGAGGAGTTGGGGTCTGGAGTCCGGATCTGCAGTTGGGGTATGGAGGTAGGGACTGGAGGTGTCGTGGTCTGGAGTCGGGGTCTGGAGTCAGGGTCTGGAGGAGTCAGGGTGTGGAGTTGGGGCCCGGAGGAGTCGGGGTCTGTAGTCAGGGACTGGAGTCGGGGTCTGGAGTTGGGGTCTGGAGTCGGGGTCTGGAGTCGGGGACTGGTGTTGGTGTCTGGAGTCGCGGTCTGGAGTCGGGCTCGGGAGTCGGGCTCGGGAGTCGGAGTCTAGAGTCGGGGTCTGGAGTTGGGGTCTGGAGGAGTCGGGGTCTGGAGGAGTCGGGCACTGGAGGAGTCGGGCACTGGAGGAGTCGGGCACTGGAGGAGTCGGACGCTGGAGGAGTCGGACGCTGGAGGAGTCGGGCTCTGGAGTCGGGGTCTGGAGTCCGGATCTGGAGTTGGGGTCTGGATGAGTCGTGGTCTGGAGGTGTAGGGGTCTGGAGTCGGGGACTGCTGTCGGGGTCTGGAGTCAGGGTTTAGAGTCGGGCTCTGCAGTCGGGCTCTGGAGGATTCGGGGTGTGGAGGAGTAGGGGTGTGGAAGAGTAGGGGTCTGGAGTCGGGGTCTGGAGTCGGGGTCTGGAGTCGGGGTCTGGAGTCGGGGTCTGGAGTCGGGGTCTGGAGTCGGGGTCTGGAGTCGGGGTCTGGAGTCGGGGTCTGGAGTCGGGGTCTGGAGTAGGGGTCTGGAGTAGGGGTCTGGAGTCGGGCACTGGTGTCGGGGTCTGGAGTCAGGGACTGGAGGATTCGGGGTGTGGAGGAGTAGGGGAGTGGAAGACTAGGGGTCTGGAGTTGGTGACTGGAGTTGGGGTCTGGAGTCAGGGTCTGGAGGATTCGGGGTGTGGAGGAGTAGGGATGTGGAAGAGTAGGGGTCTGGAGTCGGGGTCTGGAGTCGGGGTCAGGAGTCGGGGTCTGGAGGAGTCAGTATATGGCGTCGCGGTCTGCAGTCACGATCTGGAGGAGCTGGGGCCTGGAGTCGGGGTCTGGAGTCGGGGACTGGAGGGGTCAGTATATGGCGTCGGAGTCTGGAGTGGAGTTCTGGGGTCGGTGTCTGGAGTCCGGGTCTGGAGTCGGGGTCTGGAGCCGGTTTCTGGAGTCGGGGACTGGAGCCGGGGTCAGGGGGAGTCTGGGTCGGGAGTCGGGGTTGGGAGTCGGGGTCTGGAGTCAGGGTCTGGAGGAGTCGGGGTCTGGAGGAGTTGGGGTGTGGAGGAGTCGGGCACGGGAGGAGTCGAGCACTGGCGGAGTCTGGGTCTGGTTGCACGGTCTGGAGTCGGGTTCTGCAGTCGGTGTCTGGAGTTGGGGTCTGGAGGAGTCGGTGTCTGGAGTCGAGGTCTGAATTCGGGGTCTGGAGTCGGGGTCTGGAGGAGTAGGGGTTGAAGTCGGCGTCTGGAGTCGGGTTCTGAAGATGGGGTCTGGAGTCGGGGTCTGGAGGAGTAGGGGTTGAAGTTGGCGTCTGGAGTCGGGTTCTGGAGATGGAGTCTGGAGTCGGGGTCTGGCGTCGCGGTCTGGAGTCGGGGTATGGAATCGGGTTCTGGAGTTGGGGTCTGGAGTCGGTGTCTGGAGTCGGGGTCTGGAGTCGTTGCCTGGAGGAGCCGGGTTGAGGAGTTGGGGCCCGGACGAGTTGGGATCTGGAGTCAGGTTCTGGAGTCGGTGTCGGGAGCCTGGGAATGGTGTCGAGGTCTGTAGTCGGGGACTGGAGGTAGGGTCTGGAGTCGGGGTCTGGAGGAGTCGGGGTCTGGAGGAGTCGGGCTCTGGAGTCGGGGTCTGGAGACCGGATCTGGAGTTGGGGTCTGGAGGTAGGGTCTGGACGAGTCTTGGTCTGGAGGAGTAGGGGTCTGGATTCGGGGACTGGTGTTGGGGTCTGGAGTCGGGGTCTGGAGTCGAGGTCTGGAGGAATTGGGGTGTGGAGTTGGGGCCCGGAGGAGTCAGCGACTGGAGTCAGGGTCTGGAGTCGGGGTCTGGAGCCTGGGACTAGTGTCGGGGTCTGCAGTCGGTTTCTGGAGTCGGGGACTGGTTTCGGTGTCTGGAGGCGTGCTCTGGAGTCGGGGTCTGGAGTCGGTGTCTGGAGTCGGGGTCTGGAGTCGGGGTCTGGAGTCAGACTCGGAAGTCGGGGTCTAGAGTCGGGGTCTGGAGGAGTCAGGGTCTGGAGGAGTCGGGCACTGGAGGATTCGGGCTCTGGAGGAGTCGGGCTCTAGAGGAGTCGGGCTCTGGAGGAGTCGGGCTCTGGAGTCTGGATCAGGAGTTGGGGTCTGGAGTAACGGTCTGGACGAGTCGTGGTCTGGAGGAGTTGGCGACTGGAGTCAGGGTCTGGAGTCGGGGTCTGGAGTCGGGGTCTGGAGTCGATGTCTGGAGTCGGGGTCTGGAGGATTCGGGGTGTGGAGGAGTAGGGGTGTGGAGGAGTAGGGGTGTGGAGGAGTAGGTGTCTGGTGTCGGGGTCTGGAGTCAGGGTCTGGAGGAGTCAGTATATTGCGTCGGGGTCTGCAGTCATGGTCTGGAGGAGCCGGGGTCTGGTGGAGTCAATATATGGCGTCGGGGTCTGGAGTCGAGTTCTGGAGTCGGTGTCTGGAGTCCGGGTCTGGAGTCAGGGTTTAGAGTCGAGGTCTAGAGTCGGGCTCTGCAGTCGGGCTCTGGAGGATTCGGGGTGTGGAGGAGTAGGGGTGTGGAAGAGTAGGGATCTGGAGTCGGGGTCTGGAGTCGGGCTCTGGAGTCGGGATCTGGAGTCGGGGTCTGGAGTCGGGGTCTGGAGTCGGGGTCTGGAGTCGGGGTCTGGAGTCGGGGTCTGGAGTCGGGGTCTGGAGTCAGGGTCTGGAGTCGGGTTCTGGAGTCGGGGTCTGGAGGAGTCAGTATATGGTGTCGGGGTCTGGAGTCGGGGTCTGGAGTCGGGCTTGGGAGTCGGGGTCTAGAGTCGGGGTCTGGAGGAGTCGGGCTCTGGAGGAGTCGGGGTCTGGAGGAGTCGGGGTCTGGAGTCCGGATCTGGAGTTGGGGTCTGGAAGTAGGGTCTGGACGAGTTGTGGCCTAGAGGAGTAGGGGTCTGGAGTCGGGCACTGGTGTCGGGGTCTGGAGTCGGGGTCTGGAGTCGGGGTCTGGAGTCAGTGTCTGGAGTCAGGGTCTGGAGGATTCGGGGTGTGGAGGAGTAGGGGAGTGGAAGAGTAGGGGTCTGGAGTCGGTGTCTGGAGTCGGGGTCAGGAGTCGGGGTCTGGAGGAGTCAGTATATGGCATCGGGGTCTGCAGTCACGATCTGGAGGAGCCGGGGTCTGGAGTTGGGGTCTGGAGTCGGGGACTGGAGTCGGTGTCTGGAGTCGGGGTCTGGAGTCGGGGTCTGGAGGAGTCAGTATATGGCGTCGGCGTCTGGAGTCGGGGTCTGGAGCCATGGTCTGGAGGGGTCAGTATATGGCGTCGGGGTCTGGAGTCGAGTTCTGGAGTCGGTGTCTGGAGTCCGGGTCTGGAGTCGGGGTCTGGAGTCCGGGTCTGGAGTCGGGGTCAGGAGGAGTGGGGGTCCGGCAGAGTCGGGGTCGGGAGTCGGGGTATGGAGGTGGGGTCTGGAGGAGTCAGTATATGGTGTCGGGGTCTGGAGTCAGTGTCTGGAGTCGGGGTCTGGAGTCGGGCTTGGGAGTCGGGGTCTACATTCGGGTTCTGGAGGAGTCGTGGTCTGGAGGAGTCGAGGTCTGGAGGAGTCGGGCACTGGAGGAGTCGGGCACTGGAGGAGTCGGGCTCTGGAGGAGTCGGGGTCTGGAGTCCGGATCTGGAGTTGGGGTCTGGAAGTAGGGTCTGGACGAGTTGTGGCCTAGAGGAGTAGGGGTCTGGAGTCGGGGTCTGTGGTCCGGGTCTGGAGTCGGGGTCTGGAGTCCGGGTCTGGAGTAGGGGTCAGGAGGAGTGGGGGTCCGGCAGAGTCGGGGTCGGGAGTCGGGGTATGGAGGTGGGGTCTGGAGGAGTCAGTATATGGCGTCGGGGTCTGGAGTCGGTGTCTGGAGTCGGGGTCTGGAGTCGGGCTTGGGAGTCGGGGTCTAGATTCGGGGTCTGGAGGAGTCGTGGTCTGGAGGAGTCGAGGTCTGGAGGAGTCGGGCACTGGAGGAGTCGGGCACTGGAGGAGTCGGGCTCTGGAGGAGTCGGGGTCTGGAGTCCGGATCTGGAGTTGGGGTCTGGAAGTAGGGTCTGGATGAGTTGTGGCCTAGAGGAGTAGGGGTCTGGAGTCGGGCACTGGTGTCGGGGTCTGGAGTCAGGGTCTGGAGGATTCGGGGTGTGGAGGAGTAGGGATGTGGAAGAGTAGGGGTCTGGAGTCGGGGTCTGGAGTCGGGGACTGGTGTCGGGGTCTGGAGTCGGGGTTTGGAGTCGAGGTCTGGAGGAATTGGGGTGTGGAGTTGGGACGCGGAGGAGTCGGCGACTGGAGTCAGGGTCTGGAGTCGGGGTCAGGAGCCTGAGACTAGTGTCGGGGTCTGCAGTCGGGGTCTGGAGTCGGGGACTGGTTTCGGTGTCTGGAGTCGCGCTCTGGAGTCGGGGTCTGGAGTCGGTGTCTGGAGTCGGGCTCGGGAGTCGGGGTCTAGAGTCGGGGTCTGGAGGAGTCGGGGACTGGAGGTGGGGTCTGCAGTCGGCGTCTGGAATTGGGTTCTGGAGTCAGGATCTGGAGGAGTCAGGATACGGAAGCAGGGTCTGTAGTCGGGGATTGGAGTCGGGGTCAGGTGTCCAGGTCTGGAGTCAGGGTTTGGAGTAGTTGGAGTGTGGCATCGGGGTCTGGAGGAGTCGTGGTCTGGAGTCGGGGTCTGGAGGCACGGTCTGGAGTCGGGGTCTGGAGTCGGGGTGTGGAGTTGGGGACTGGAGACAGGATCTGGAGTCAGGGTCTGGTGGAGTCGGGGTCTGGAGTCGCGGTTTGGAGTCGGGGTCTGGAGTCGGGGTCTGGAGTCGTTGCCTGGAGGAGCCGGGGTGAGGAGTTGGGGCCCGGAGGAGTCGGGATCAGGAACGGGGTCTGGAGTCCGGATCTGGAGGTAGGATCTGGAGGAGTCGTGGTCTGGTGGATTAGGGGTCTGAAGTAGGGGACTGGTGTAGTTGTCTGGAGTCGCGGTCTGGAGTCGGGGTCTGGAGTCGATTTCTGTAGTCGGGGTCAGGAGTCGGGGTCAGGAGGAGTCGGGGTCCGGAGGAGTCGGGGTCGGGAGGAGTCGGGGTCGGGAGTCGGGGTCTGGAGTCAGGGTCTGGAGGAGTCGAGGCCGGGAGGAGTCGGGGTCTGGAGAAGTCATGGTCTGGAGGAGTCAGGCACTGGATGAGTCAGGCTCTGGAGGAGTTGGGGTCTGGAGTCCGGATATGCAGTTGGGGTATGGAGGTAGGGACTGGAGGTGTCGTGGTCTGGAGAAGTAGGGGTCTGGAGTCGGGGTCTTGTGTCAGGGTCTGGAGGAGTCGGGGTGTGGAGTTGGGGCCCAGAGGAGTCGGCGATTGGAGTCAGGGTCTGGAGTCGGTGTCGGGAGCCTGGGAATGGTGTCGGGGTCTGTAGTCAGGGACTGGAGTCGGGGTCTGGAGTCGGGGTCTGGAGGAGTCGGGGTCTGGAGGAGTCGGGCACTGGAGGAGTCGGGCACTGTAGGAGTAGGACGCTGGAGGAGTCGGGCTCTGGAGTCGGGGTCTGGAGTCCGGATCTGGAGTTGGGGTCTGGAGGTAGGGTCTGGATGAGTCGTGGTCTGGAGGTGTAGGGGTCTGGAGTCAGGGACTGCTGTCGGGGTCTGGAGTCAGGGTTTAGAGTCGAGGTCTAGAGTCGGGCTCTGCAGTCGGGCTCTGGAGGATTCGGGGTGTGGAGGAGTAGGGGTGTGGAAGAGTAGGGATCTGGAGTTGGGGTCTGGAGTCAGGGTCTGGAGTCGGGCTCTGGAGTCGGGCTCTGGAGTCGGGGTCTGGAGTCGGGGTCTGGAGTCGGGGTCTGGAGTCGGGGTCTGGAGTTGGGGTCTGGAGTCGGGGTCTGGAGGATTCGGGGTGTGGAGGAGTAGGGGAGTGGAAGAGTAGGGGTCTGGATTCGGGATCTGGAGTCAGGGTCTGGAGGATTCGGGGTGTGGAGGAGTAGGGATGTGGAAGAGTAGGGGTCTGGAGTCGGACTCTGGAGTCGGTGTCAGGAGTCGGGGTCTGGAGGAGTCAGTATATGGCATCGGGGTCTGCAGTCACGATCTGGAGGAGCCGGGGTCTGGAGTCGGGGTCTGGAGTCGGGGTCTGGAGGGGTTCTGAGGTCGGGGTCTGGAGTGGAGTTCTGAGGTCGGTGTCTGGAGTCCGGGTCTGGAGTCGGGGTCTGGAGCCGGGGTCAGGGGGAGTCTGGGTCGGGAGTCGGGGTCGGGAGTCGGGGTCTGGAGTCGGGGTCTGGAATTGTGGTCTGGAGGGGTCAGTATATGGCGTCGGGATCTGGAGTCGAGTTCTGGAGTTGGTGTCTGGAGTCCGGGTCTGGAGTCGGGGTCTGGAGTCGATTTCTGTAGTCGGGGTCAGGAGTCGGGGTCAGGAGGAGTCGGGGTCCGGAGGAGTCGAGGCCTGGAGGAGTCGGGGTCTGGAGAAGTCATGGTCTGGAGGAGTCAGGCACTGGATGAGTCAGGCTCTGGAGGAGTTGGGGTCTGGAGTCCGGATCTGCAGTTGGGGTATGGAGGTAGGGACTGGAGGTGTCGTGGTCTGGAGTCGGGGTCTGGAGTCAGGGTCTGGAGGAGTCAGGGTGTGGAGTTGGGGCCCGGAGGAGTCGGGGTCTGTAGTCAGGGACTGGAGTCGGGGTCTGGAGTTGGGGTCTGGAGTCGGGGTCTGGAGTCGGGGACTGGTGTTGGTGTCTGGAGTCGCGGTCTGGAGTCGGGCTCGGGAGTCGGGCTCGGGAGTCGGAGTCTAGAGTCGGGGTCTGGAGTTGGGGTCTGGAGGAGTCGGGGTCTGGAGGAGTCGGGCACTGGAGGAGTCGGGCACTGGAGGAGTCGGACGCTGGAGGAGTCGGACGCTGGAGGAGTCGGGCTCTGGAGTCGGGGTCTGGAGTCCGGATCTGGAGTTGGGGTCTGGATGAGTCGTGGTCTGGAGGTGTAGGGGTCTGGAGTCGGGGACTGCTGTCGGGGTCTGGAGTCAGGGTTTAGAGTCGGGCTCTGCAGTCGGGCTCTGGAGGATTCGGGGTGTGGAGGAGTAGGGGTGTGGAAGAGTAGGGGTCTGGAGTCGGGGTCTGGAGTCGGGGTCTGGAGTCGGGGTCTGGAGTCGGGGTCTGGAGTCGGGGTCTGGAGTCGGGGTCTGGAGTCGGGGTCTGGAGTCGGGGTCTGGAGTAGGGGTCTGGAGTCGGGCACTGGTGTCGGGGTCTGGAGTCAGGGTCTGGAGGATTCGGGGTGTGGAGGAGTAGGGGAGTGGAAGACTAGGGGTCTGGAGTTGGTGACTGGAGTTGGGGTCTGGAGTCAGGGTCTGGAGGATTCGGGGTGTGGAGGAGTAGGGATGTGGAAGAGTAGGGGTCTGGAGTCGGGGTCTGGAGTCGGGGTCAGGAGTCGGGGTCTGGAGGAGTCAGTATATGGCGTCGCGGTCTGCAGTCACGATCTGGAGGAGCTGGGGCCTGGAGTCGGGGTCTGGAGTCGGGGACTGGAGGGGTCAGTATATGGCGTCGGAGTCTGGAGTGGAGTTCTGGGGTCGGTGTCTGGAGTCCGGGTCTGGAGTCGGGGTCTGGAGCCGGTTTCTGGAGTCGGGGACTGGAGCCGGGGTCAGGGGGAGTCTGGGTCGGGAGTCGGGGTTGGGAGTCGGGGTCTGGAGTCAGGGTCAGGAGGAGTCGGGGTCGGGGGTGAGCCAGTATATGGCATCAGGGTCTGGAGGAGCCGAGGTCTGGAGTCGGGGTCGGGAGTCGGGGTCTGGAGGAGTCGGGGTCTGGAGGAGTCGGGGTTTGGAGGAGTCGGGCTCTGGAGTCGGGGTCTGGAAACTGGATCTGGAGTTGGGGTCTGGAGGTAGGGTCTGGACGAGTCTTGGTCTGGAGGAGTAGGGGTCTGGATTCGGGGACTGGTGTCGGGGTCTGGAGTCGGGGTCTGGAGTCGAGGTCTGGAGGAATTGGGGTCCGGAGGAGTCGGCGACTGGAGTCAGGGTCTGGAGTCGGGGTCAGGAGCCTGGGACTAGTGTCGGGGTCTGCAGTCGGTTTCTGGAGTCGGGGACTGGTTTCGGTGTCTGGAGGCGCGCTCTGGAGTCGGGGTCTGGAGTCGGTGTCTGGAGTCGGTGTCTGGAGTCGGGGTCTGGAGTCGGGGTCTGGAGTCGGGGTCTGGAGTCGGACTCGGAAGTTGGGGTCTAGAGTCGGGGTCTGGAGGAGTCAGGGACTGGAGGAGTCGGGCACTGGAGGAGTCGGGCTCTGGAGGAGTCGGGCTCTGGAGGAGTCGGGCTCTGGAGGAGTCGGGCTCTGGAGTCTGGATCAGGAGTTGGGGTCTGGAGTAACGGTCTGGACGAGTCGTGGTCTGGAGGAGTTGGCGACTGGAGTCAGGGTCTGGAGTCGGGGTCTGGAGTCGGGATCTGGAGTCGATGTCTGGAGTCGGGGTCCGGAGGATTCGGGGTGTGGAAGAGTAGGGGTGTGGAGGAGTAGGTGTCTGGTGTCGGGGTCTGGAGTCAGGGTCTGGAGGAGTCAGTATATTGCGTCGGGGTCTGCAGTCATGGTCTGGAGGAGCCGGGGTCTGGTGGAGTCAATATATGGCGTCGGGGTCTGGAGTCGAGTTCTGGAGTCGGTGTCTGGAGTCCGGGTCTGGAGTCAGGGTCAGGAGGAGTCGGGGTCTGGGGGAGCCAGTATATGGCGTCGGGGTCTGGAGGAGCCGAGGTCTGGAGTCGGGGTCGGGAGTCGGGTTCTGGAATCGTGATCTGGAGGGGTCAGTATATGGCGTCGGGATCTGGAGTCGAGTTCTGGAGTCGGTGTCTGGAGTCCAGATCTGGAGTCGGGATCAGGAGGAGTCGGGGTCAGGAGGAGTCAGGGTCCGGAGTCGGTGTCTCGAGTCAGGGTCTGGAGGAGTCGGGGTGTGGAGGAGTCGGTGTCTGGAGGAGTTGGGGTCTGGAGGTGTCGGGCACTGGAGGAGTCGGGCTCTGGAGGAGTAGGGGTCTGGAGTCGGGGACTGGTGTAGTTGTCTCGAGTTGCGGTCTGGAGTCGGGGTCTGGAGTCAGGATTTGGAGTCAGGGTCTGGAGTCGGGGTTTGGATGAGTCAGTATTTGGCGTCGGGGTCTGGAAGAGCCGGGGTCTGGAGTCGGGGTCTGGAGCCGATTTGTGGTGTCGGGGACTGGAGCCGGAGTCGGGGTCAGGAGTCGGGGTCTGGACTCAGGGTCTGGAGTCAGGGTCTGGAGGAGTCGGGGTCTGGAGGAGATGGGGTCTGGAGGAGTCGGGCACGGGAGGAGTCGGGCTCTGGAGGAGTCGGGGTCTATAGTTGGGGTCTGGTTTCAGGGTCTGGAGTCGGGTTCTGCAGTCGTTGTCTGGAGTCGGGGTCTGGAGGAGTCGGTTTCTGGAGTCGAGGTCTGAATTCGGGGTCTGGAGTCGGGCTCTGGAGTCGGGCTCTGGAGTCGGGCTCTGGAGGAGTCGGGCTCTGGAGGAGTCGGGGTCTATAGTTGGGGTCTGGTTTCAGGGTCTGGAGTCGGGTTCTGCAGTCGTTGTCTGGAGTCGGGGTCTGGAGGAGTCAGTTTCTGGAGTCGAGGTCTGAATTCGGGGTCTGGAGTCGGTGTCTGGAGGATTAGGGTTGAAGTTGGGGTCTGGAGACGGGGTCTGGAGTCGGGCTCTGGAGTCGGGCTCTGGAGTCGGGCTCTGGAGTCGGGCTCTGGAGGAGTCGGGTTCTGGAGGAGTCGGGGACTGGACTCGAGGTCTGTAGTCGGGGTCGGGAGTCGGTGTCTGGGGTCGGGGTCTGGAGTCGCGGTCTGGAGTTGGGGTCTGAAGTCGGGGACAGATGGTGGGGTCTGCAGTCGGCGTCTGGAGTTGTGTTCTGGAGTCAGGGTCTGGAGTCGGGGTCTGGAGTCAGGATCTGGAGGAGTCAGTATATGAAGTCAGGGTCTGTAGTCGGGGATTGGAGTCGGAGTCAGGTATCCAGGTCTGGAGTCGGGGTTTGGAGTAGTTGGAGTGTGGCATCGGGGTCTGGAGGAGTCGTGGTCTGTAGTCGGGGTCTGGAGGCGCGGTCTGGAGTCGCGGTCTGGAGTCGCGGTCTGGAGTCGGGGTATGGAGTCGTGGTCTGGAGTCGGGGTCTGGAGTCGGGGTCTGGAGTCAGGATCTGGAGTCAGGGTCTGGAGTTGGGGTCTGGAGGAGTCAGTATACGGCGTTGAGGTCTGGAGGAGCCAGGGTCTGGAGTCAGAGTCTGGAGTCGGGGTCTGGAGCTGATTTCTGGTGTCGGGCACTGGAGCCGGGGTCAGGAGGAGTCAGGGTCGGGAGTCGGAGTCTGGAGTCGGGGTCCGGAGTCAGGGTCTGGAGGAGTCAGGGTCTGGAGGAGTCGGGTTCTGGAGGAGTCGGGGTCTGGTGGAGTCGGGCATGGGAGGAGTCGGGCTCTGGAAGAGTCGGGGTCTAGAGTCGGGGCCTGATTTCAGGGTCTGGAGTCGGGTTCTGCAGTTGTTGTCTGGAGTCGGGGTCTGGAGGAGTCGGTTTCTGGAATCGAGGTCTGAATTCGGGGTCTGGAGTCGGGGTCTGGAGGAGTAGGGGTTGAAATCGGCGTCTGGAGTCGGGTTCTGAAGATGGGGTCTGGAGTCGGCGTCTGGAGTCGGGGTCTGGAGTCGGGGTCTGGAGACGGGAACTGGAGTCAGGGTCTGGTGGAGTCGGGGTCTGGAGGAGTCGGGGTCTGGAGGAGTCAGGGACTGGATTCGGGGTCTGTAGTAAGGGTCTGGAGTCAGGGTCTGGAGTCATGGTCTGGAGGAGTCAGTATATGGAGTCGGGGTCTGTAGTCAGGGCCTGGAGTCGGGGTCAAGTGTACAGGTCTGGAGACGGGGTTTGGAGTAGTCGGAGTGTGGCATCGGGGTCTGGAGTCGCGGTCTGGAGTCGGGGTCTGGAGTCGGGGTCTGGAGTCGGGGTCTGGAGTCGGGGTCTGGAGTCGGGGTCTGGACAAGTCGGGGTGTGGAGTTGGGGCCCGGAGGAGTCGGGGTCTAGAGTCAGGGTCTGGAGTCCGGATCTGGAGTTGGGGTTTGCAGGTAGGGTCTGGAGGAGTCATGGTCTGGAGGAGTAGTGGTGTGAAGTCAAGGTCTGAATTCGGGGTCTGGAGTCGGGGTCTGGAGGAGTAGGGGTTGAAGTCGGCGTCTAGAGTCGGGTTCTGGAGATGGTGTCTGGAGTCGGGGTCTGGAGTCGCGGTCGGGAGTCGGGGTCTGGTGTCGGGGTCTGGGGTCGGGGTCTGGGGTCGGGGTCTGGAGTCGGGGTCTGGAGGAGTCAATATATGGCGTCGGGGTCTGGAGTCGAGTTTTGGAGTCGGTGTCTGGAGTCCGGGTCTGGAGTCGGGGTCAGGAGGAGTCGGGGTCGGGGGGAGTCAGTATATGGCGTCGGGGTCTGGAGGAGCCGAGGTCTGGAGTCGGGGTCGGGAGTCGGGTTCTGGAATCGTGATCTGGAGGGGTCAGTATATGGCGTCGGGATCTGGAGTTGAGTTCTGGAGTCGGTGTCTGGAGTCCAGATCTGGAGTCGGGATCAGGAGGAGCTGGGGTCAGGAGGAGTCAGGGTCCGGAGTCGGTGTCTGGAGTCGGGGTCCGGAGTCAGGGTCTGGAGGAGTCGGGGTCTGGAGGAGTCGGGGTCTGGTGGAGTCGGGCACGGCAGGAGTCGGGCTCTGGAAGAGTCGGGGTCTAGAGTCGGGGTCTGGTTTCAGGGTCTGGAGTCGGTTTCTGCAGTTGTTGTCTGGAGTCGGGGTCTGGAGGAGTAGTGGTTGAAATCGGCGTCTGGAGTCGGGTTCTGAAGATGGGGTCTGGAGTCGGCGTCTGGAGTCGGGGTCTGGAGTCGGGGACTGGAGACGGGAACTGGAGTCAGGGTCTGGTGGAGTCGGGGTCTGGAGGAGTCGGGGTCTGGAGGAGTCAGGGACTGGATTCAGGGTCTGTAGTAAGGGTCTGGAGTCAGGGTCTGGAGTCATGGTCTGGAGGAGTCAGTATATGGAGTCGGGGTCTGTAGTCGGGGCCTGGAGTCGGGGTCAGGTGCCCAGGTCTGGAGACGGGTTTTGGAGTAGTCGGAGTGTGGCATCGGGGTCTGGAGGAGTCGGGGTCTGGAGTCGGGGTCTGGAGTCCAGATCTGGAGTCGGGATCAGGAGGAGTCGGGGTCAGGAGGAGTCAGGGTCCGGAGTCGGTGTCTCGAGTCAGGGTCTGGAGGAGTTGGGGTGTGGAGGAGTCGGTGTCTGGAGGAGTTGGGGTCTGGAGGAGTCGGGCACTGGAGGAGTCGGGCTCTGGAGGAGTAGGGGTCTGGAGTTGGGGTCTGGTGTAGTTGTCTCAAGTCGCGGTCTGGAGTCGGGGTCTGGAGTCAGGATCTGGAGTCAGGGTCTGGAGTCAGGGTCTGGAGTCGGGGTCTGGATGAGTCAGTATTTGGCGTCGGGGTCTGGAAGAGCCGGGGTCTGGAGTCAGAGTCTGGAGTCGGGGTCTGGAGCCGATTTGTGGTGTCGGGGACTGGAGCTGGAGTCGGGGTCAGGAGTCGGGGTCTGGACTCAGGGTCACGAGTCAGGGTCTGGAGGAGTTGGGGTCTGGAGGAGTCGGGTCTATAGTTGGGGGTCTGGTTTCAGGGTCTGGAGTCATGTTCCGCAGTCGTTGTCTGGAGTCGGGGTCTGGAGGAGTCGGTTTCTGGAGTTGAGGTCTGAATTCGGGGTCTGGAGGAGTAGAGGTTGAAGTCAGCGTCTGGAGTCGGGGTCTGGAGTCGGGCTCTGGAGTCGGGCTCTGGAGTCGGGCTCTGGAGTCGGGCTCTGGAGTCGGGCTCCGGAGGAGTCGGGGTCTGGAGGAGTCGGGGACTGGAGTCGGGGTCTGGAGTCACGGTCTGGAGTCGGGGTCTGGAGTCAGGGTCTGGAGTCGGTGTCTGGAGTCGGGGTCTGGACCAGTCGGGGTGTGGAGTTGGGGCCCGGAGGAGTCGGGGTCTAGAGTCAGGGTCTGGAGTCCGGATCTGGAGTTGGGGTCTGCAGGTAGGGTCTGGAGGAGTCATGGTCTGGAGGAGTAGTGGTGTGAAGTCGACGTCTGAATTCGGGGTCTGGAGTCGGGGTCTGGCGGAGTAGGGGTTGAAGTCGGCGTCTAGAGTCGGGTTCTGGAGATGGTGTCTGGAGTCGGGGTCTGGAGTCGGGGTCGGGAGTCGGGTTCTGGGGTCGGGGTCTGGGGTCGGGGTCTGGAGTCGGGGTCTGGAGGAGTCAATATATGGTGTCGGGGTCTGGAGTCGAGCTCTGGAGTCGGTGTCTGGAGTCTGGGTCTGGAGTCGGGGTCAGGAGGAGTCGGGGTCGGGGGGAGTCAGTATATGGCGTCAGGGTCTAGAGGAGCCGAGGTCTGGAGTCGGGGTCGGGAGTCGGGTTCTGGAATCGTGATCTGGAGGGGTCAGTATATGGCGTCAGGATCTGGAGTCGAGTTCTGGAGTCAGTGTCTGGAGTCCAGATCTGGAGTCGGGATCAGGAGGAGTCGGGGTCAGGAGGAGTCAGGGTCCGGAGTCGGTGTCTCAAGTCAGGGTCTGGAGGAGTCGGGGTGTGGAGGAGTCGGTGTCTGGAGGAGTTGGGGTCTGGAGTCGGGGTCGGGAGTCGGGGTCTGGAGTCGGGGTCTGGAGTCAGGGTCTGGAGTCAGGGTCTGGAGGAGTCAGTATTTGGCGTCGGGGTCTGGAGGAGCTGGGGTCTGGAGTCAGAGTCTGGAGTCAGGGTCTGGAGCCGATTTGTGGTGCCGGGGACTGTAGCCGGAGTCGGGGTCAGGAGTCGGGGTCTGGACTCAGGGTCTGGAGTCAGGGTCTGGAGGAGTCGGGGTCTGGAGGAGTTGGGGTCTGGAGGAGTCGGGCACGGGAGGAGTCGGGCTCTGGAGGAGTCGGGCTCTGGAGGAGTCGGGGTCTATAGTTGGGGTCTGGTTTCAGGGTCTGGAGTCGGGTTCCGCAGTCGTTGTCTGGAGTCGGGGTCTGGAGGAGTCGGTTTCTGGAGTCGAGGTCTGAATTTGGGGTCTGGAGTCGGGGTCTGGAGGAGTAGGGGTTGAAGTCGGCGTCTGGAGTCGGGTTCTGGAGATGGGGTCTGGAGTCGGGGTCTGGAGTCGGGCTCTGGAGTCGGGCTCTGGAGTCGGGGTCTGGAGTCGGGGTCTGGAGGAGTCGGGGTCTGGAGGAGTCGGGGTCTGGAGGAGTCGGGGACTGGAGTCAAGGTCTGTACTCGGGGTCGGGAGTCGGTGTCTGGGGTCGGGGTCTGGAGTCGGGGTCTGGAGTCGGGGTCTGAAGTCAGGATCTGGAGGAGTCAGTATATGGAGTCTGGGTCTGTAGTCGGGGATTGGAGTCGGGGTCAGGTGTCCCGGTTTGGAGTCGTGGTTTGGAGTAGTTGGAGTGTGGCATCGGGGTCTGGAGGAGTCGTGGTCTGGAGTTGGGGTCTGGAGGCATGGTCTGGAGTCGTGGTCTGGAGTCGGGGTATGGAGTCGTGGTCTGGAGTCGGGGTCTGGAGTCGGGATCTGGAGTCAGGGTCTGGAGTCGGGGTCTGGAGGAGTCAGTATACGGCGTCGGGGTCTGGAGGAGCCGGGGTCTTGAGTCAGAGTCTGGAGTCGGGGTCTGGAGCCGATTTCTGGTGTCGGGCAATGGAGCCGGGGTCAGGAGGAGTCGGGGTCAGGAGTCGGGGTCTGGAGTCGGGGTCTGGAGTCAGGGTCTGGAGGAGTCGGGGTCTGGAGGAGTCGTGGTCTGGCGGAGTCGGGCATGGGAAGAGTTGGGCTCTGGAAGAGTCGGGGTCTAGAGTCGGGGTCTGGTTTCAGGGTCTGGAGTCGGGTTCTGCAGTTGTTGTCTGGAGTCGGGGTCTGGAGGAGTCGGTTTCTGGAATCGAGGTCTGAATTCGGGGTCTGGAGTCGGGGTCTGGAGGAGTAGGGGTTGAAGTCGGCGTCTGGAGTCCGGTTCTGGAGATGGGGTCTGGAGTCAGGGTCTGGAGTCAGGGTCTGGAGTCGGGGTCGGGAGTCGGGGTCTGGGGTCGGTGTCTGGAGTCGGGCTCTGGAGTCAGGCTCTGGAGTCGGGGTCTGGAGGAGTCGGGGTCTGGAGGAGTCGGGGACTGAGTTGAGGTCTGTAGTCGGGGTCGGGAGATGGGGTCTGGGGTCGGGGTCTGGAGTAGGGGACTGGAGGTGGGGATGCAGTCGGCGTCTGGAGTTGGGTTCTGGAGTCAGGGTCTGGAGTCGGGGTCTGGAGTCGGGATCTGGAGGAGTCAGGGTCTCGAGTCGGGGTCAGGAGTCGGGGTCTGGAGTCGGGGTCTGGAGGAGTCAGTATATGGCGTTGGGTTCTGGAGGAGGCGGGGTCTGGAGGAGTCGGGGTCTGGAGGAGTCGGGGTCTGGAGGAGTCGGGGTCTGGAGGAGTCGGGCACTGGAGGAGTCGGGGACTTGAGGAGTCGGGTTCTGGAGGAGTCGGGGTCTGGAATCAGGATCTGGAGTCCATATCTGGAGTTGGGGTCTGGAGGTAGGGTCTGGACGAGTCGTGGTCTGGAGGAGTAGGGGTCTGGAGTCGGGAACTGGTGTCGGGGTCTGGAGTCGTGGTCTGGAGTGGTGGTCTAGGGTCGGGGTCTGGAGTCGAGGTCTGGAGGATTCGGGGTGTGGTGGAGTAGGGGTGTGGAAGAGTAGGGGTCTGGAGTCGGGGTCTGGAGTCGGGATCTGGAGTCGGGATCTGGAGTCGGGGTTTGGAGTCGGGGTCTGGAGTCGGGGTCTGGAGGAGTCAGTATATGGCATCGGGGTCTGCAGTCGTGGTCTGGAGGAGCCAGGGTCTGGAGTCGGGGTCTGGAGTCGGGGTCTGGAGGGGTCAGTATATGGTGTCGGGGTCTGGAGTGGAGTTCTGGGTTCGGGGTCTGGAGTCTGGGTCTGGAGTCAGGGTCTGGAGCTGGTTTCTGGAGTCGGGGACTGGAGCCAGGGTCAGGTGGAGTCGGGGTCGGGAGTCGGTGTCTGGAGTCGGGGTCTGGAGTAAGGTTCTGGAGGAGTCGGGGCCTGGAGGAGTTGGGGTCTGAAGGAGTCGGGTACGAGAGGAGTCGGGCTCTGGAGGAGTAGGGGTCTGGATTCGGGGTCTGGTTTCAGATTCTGGAGTCGGGTTCCGCAGTCGTTGTCTGGAGTCGGTGTCTGGAGGAGTCGGTGTCTGGAGTTGAGGTCTGAATTCGTGGTCTGGAGGAGTAGGGGTTGAAGTAGGCGTCTGGAGTCGGGTTCTGGAGATGGGGTCTGGAGTCGGGGTCCGGAGTCGGGGTCTGGAGTCGGGGTCTGGAGTCGGGGTCTGGAGTCGGGGTTTGGAGTCGGGGACTGGAGGTGGGGTCTGCAGTCGGGTTCTGGAGTTGGGGTCTGGAGTCAGGGTCCGGAGTCAGGGTCTGGAGGAGTCAGTAGATGGAGTCTGGGTCTGTAGTCGGGGACTGGAGTCGGGGTCAGGTGTCCAGGTCTGGAGTCGGGGTTTGGAGTAGTCGGAGTGTGGCATCGAGGTCTGGAGGAGTCAGGGTCTGGAGTCAGGGTATGGAGTCGTGGTCTGGAGTCGTGTCTGGAGTCGGGCACTGGAGGAGTCGGGCTCTGGAGGAATCGGGGTCTGGATTCGGGGTATGGAGGATTTGGGGTGTGGAGGAGTAGGGGTGTGGAGGAGTAGGGGTGTGGAAGAGTAGGGTTCTGGAGTCGTGGTCTGGTGTCGGGGTCTGGAGTCGGGGTCTGGAGTTGGGATCTGGAGTTGGGGTCTGAAGGAGTCAGTATATGGCGTCGGGGTCTGCAGTCCCGGTCTGAAGGAGCCGGGGTCTGGAGCCGGGGTCTGGAGGGGTCAGTATATGGCGTTGGGGTCTGGAGTGGAGTTCTGGGGTTGGCATCTGGAGTCTGGGTCTGGAGTCGGGTTCTGGAGCCGAGGACTGGAGCCGGGGTCAGGAGGAGTCGGGGTCGGGAGTCGGGGTCTGGAGTCGGGGTCTGGAGTCAGCGTCAGGAGGAGTCGGGGTCTGGAGGAGTTGGGGTCTGGAGGAGTCGGGCACGAGAGGAGTCGGGCTCTGGAGGAGTCGGTGTCTGTAGTCAGGGTCTGGTTTCAGGGTCTGGAGTCGGGTTCCGCAGTCGGTGTCTGGAGTCGGGGTCTGGAGGAGCCGGTGTCTGGAGTCGAGGTCTGAATTCGGGGTCTGGAGTCGGGGTCTGGAGCAGTAAGGGTTGACGTCGGCGTCTGGAGTAGGGTTCTGGAGATGGGGTCTGGAGTCGGGGTCTGGAGTCGGGGTCTGGAGTCGGGGTCTGGAGTCGGGGTCTGGAGTCGGGGACTGGAAACGGGACCTGGAGTCAGGGTCTGGTGGAGTCGGGGTCTGGAGGAATCAGGGTCTGGAGGAGTCGGGGACTGGAGTTGGGGTCTGTAGTCAGGGTCGGGAGTCGGGGTCTGGGGTGAGGGTCTGTAGTCGGGGTCTGGAGTCGGGGTCTGTAGTCGGGGTCTGGAGTCGGGGTCTGGAGTCGGGGTCTGGATTCGGGGTCTGGATTCGGGGTCTGGAGTCAGGGACTGGAGCCAGGACCTGGTGGAGTCGGGGTCTGGAGGAGTCGGGATCTGGAGGTGGGGTCTGCAGTCGGGGTCTGGAGTCGGGTTCTGGAGTCAGGGTCTGGAGTCGGGGTCTGGAGTCGGGGTCTGGAGATGGGGTCTGGAGTCGGGGTCTGGAGTCGGGGTCTGGAGTCGGGGACTGGAAACGGGACCTGGAGTCAGGGTCTGGTGGAGTCGGGGTCTGGAGGAATCAGGGTCTGGAGGAGTCGGGGACTGGAGTTGGGGTCTGTAGTCAGGGTCGGGAGTCGGGGTCTGGGGTGAGGGTCTGTAGTCGGGGTCTGGAGTCGGGGTCTGTAGTCGGGGTCTGGAGTCGGGGTCTGGAGTCGGGGTCTGGATTCGGGGTCTGGATTCGGGGTCTGGAGTCAGGGACTGGAGCCAGGACCTGGTGGAGTCGGGGTCTGGAGGAGTCGGGATCTGGAGGTGGGGTCTGCAGTCGGGGTCTGGAGTCGGGTTCTGGAGTCAGGGTCTGGAGTCGGGGTCTGGAGTCGGGGACTGGGGTCAGGGTCTGGGGTCGGGGTCTGGAGTCGTGGTCTGGAGGAGTCGGGGTCTGGAGGAGTCGGGGACCGGAGTCGGGGTCGGGAGTCGGGGTCGCGAGTCGGGGTCTGGGGTCAGGGTCTACAGTCGGGGTCTGGAGTCGGGGTCTGGCGTCGGGGTCTGGAGTCGGGGTCTGGAGTCGGGGTTTGGAGTCGGGGACTGGAGGTGGGGTCTGCAGTCGGGTTCTGGAGTTGGGGTCTGGAGTCAGGGTCCGGAGTCAGGGTCTGGAGGAGTCAGTAGATGGAGTCTGGGTCTGTAGTCGGGGACTGGAGTCGGGGTCAGGTGTCCAGGTCTGGAGTCGGGGTTTGGAGTAGTCGGAGTGTGGCATCGAGGTCTGGAGGAGTCAGGGTCTGGAGTCAGGGTATGGAGTCGTGGTCTGGAGTCGTGTCTGGAGTCGGGCACTGGAGGAGTCGGGCTCTGGAGGAATCGGGGTCTGGATTCGGGGTATGGAGGATTTGGGGTGTGGAGGAGTAGGGGTGTGGAGGAGTAGGGGTGTGGAAGAGTAGGGTTCTGGAGTCGTGGTCTGGTGTCGGGGTCTGGAGTCGGGGTCTGGAGTTGGGATCTGGAGTTGGGGTCTGAAGGAGTCAGTATATGGCGTCGGGGTCTGCAGTCCCGGTCTGAAGGAGCCGGGGTCTGGAGCCGGGGTCTGGAGGGGTCAGTATATGGCGTTGGGGTCTGGAGTGGAGTTCTGGGGTTGGCATCTGGAGTCTGGGTCTGGAGTCGGGTTCTGGAGCCGAGGACTGGAGCCGGGGTCAGGAGGAGTCGGGGTCGGGAGTCGGGGTCTGGAGTCGGGGTCTGGAGTCAGCGTCAGGAGGAGTCGGGGTCTGGAGGAGTTGGGGTCTGGAGGAGTCGGGCACGAGAGGAGTCGGGCTCTGGAGGAGTCGGTGTCTGTAGTCAGGGTCTGGTTTCAGGGTCTGGAGTCGGGTTCCGCAGTCGGTGTCTGGAGTCGGGGTCTGGAGGAGCCGGTGTCTGGAGTCGAGGTCTGAATTCGGGGTCTGGAGTCGGGGTCTGGAGCAGTAAGGGTTGACGTCGGCGTCTGGAGTAGGGTTCTGGAGATGGGGTCTGGAGTCGGGGTCTGGAGTTGGGGTCTGGAGTCGGGGACTGGAAACGGGACCTGGAGTCAGGGTCTGGTGGAGTCGGGGTCTGGAGGAATCAGGGTCTGGAGGAGTCGGGGACTGGAGTTGGGGTCTGTAGTCAGGGTCGGGAGTCGGGGTCTGGGGTGAGGGTCTGTAGTCGGGGTCTGGAGTCGGGGTCTGTAGTCGGGGTCTGGAGTCGGGGTCTGGAGTCGGGGTCTGGATTCGGGGTCTGGATTCGGGGTCTGGAGTCAGGGACTGGAGCCAGGACCTGGTGGAGTCGGGGTCTGGAGGAGTCGGGATCTGGAGGTGGGGTCTGCAGTCGGGGTCTGGAGTCGGGTTCTGGAGTCAGGGTCTGGAGTCGGGGTCTGGAGTCGGGGTCTGGAGTCAGGGTCTGGTGGAGTCAGTATATGGAGTCGGGGTCTGTAGTCGGGGCCTGGAGTCGGGGTCAGGTGTCCAGGTCTGGAGTCGGGGTTTGGAGTAGTCGGAGTGTGGCATCGGGGTCTGGAGGAGTCGGGGTCTGGAGTCACGGTCTGTAGTCAGGGTCTGGAGTTGTGGACTGGAGTCGGTGTCTGGAGTCCGTCACTGGAGGAGTCGGGCTCTGGAGGAGTTGGGGTCTGGAGTCGGGGACTGGTGCCGTTGTCTTGAGCCGGCTTCTGGAGTTGTGTTCTGGAGGAGTCAGTATATGGCGTCGGTGTCTGGAGTCGGAGTCTGGAGGAGCCAGGGTCTGGAGTCGGGGTCGGGAGTCGGGGTCTGGAGTCATGGTCTGGAGGGGTCTGGAGTCAGGGTCTGGAGTCGGTTTCTGGAGGAGTCAGTATATGGCGTCGGTGTCTGGAGTCAGAGTCTGGAGGAACCAGGGTCTGGAGTCGGGGTCGGGAGTCGGGGTCTGGAGTTGGGGTCTGGAGGGGGCAGTATATGGCGTCAGGGTCTGTAGTCGAGTTCTGGAGTCTGTGTCTGGAGTCCGGGTCTGGAGTCGGGGTCTGGAGTCGGGGTCTGGAGTCGGGGTCTGGAGTCAGGGTCTGGAGGAGTCAGTATATGGAGTCGGGGTCTGTAGTCAGGGCGTGGTGTCTGGGTCAGGTGTCCAGGTCTGGATTCGGGGTTTGGAGTAGTCGGAGTGTGGCATCGGGTTCTGGAGGAGTCAGGGTCTGGAGTCGAGGTCTGGAGTCGCTGTCCGGAGTTGGAGTATGGAGTCGGGGTATGGAGTCGGGTACTGGAGTCGGTGTCTGGAATCCGGGTCTGGAGTCGGGGTCTTGAGTCGGTTTCTGGAGTCGGGGTCTGGAGGAGTCGGGGTCTGGAGGAGTCGGGGTCTGGAGGAGTCGGGGTCTGGAGGAGTCAGGGTCTGGAGGAGTCGGGCACTGGAGAAGTCGGGCACTGGAGGAGTCGGGCACTGGAAGAGTCGGGGACTGGAGTCGGGGTCTGGAGTCGGGGTCTGGAGTCGGGGTTTGGAGTCGGGGACTGGAGGTGGGGTCTGCAGTCGGGTTCTGGAGTTGGGGTCTGGAGTCAGGGTCTGGAGGAGTCAGTAGATGGAGTCTGGGTCTGTAGTCGGGGACTGGAGTCGGGGTCAGGTGTCCAGGTCTGGAGTCAGTGTTTGGAGTAGTCGGAGTGTGGCATCGGGGTCTGGAGGAGTCGGGGTCTGGAGTCGGGGTCTGGAGTCGGGGTCTGGAGTCGGGGTCTGGAGTCACGGTCTGGAGTCAGGGTATGGAGTCATGGTCTGGAGTCATGTCTGGAGTCGGGCACTGGAGGAGTCGGGCTCTGGAGGAGTCGGGGTCTGGAGTTGGGGTCTGGAGTCGGGGTATGGAGTCGAGGTCTGGAGTCGGGGTCTGGAGTCGGGGTCTGGAGTCGGGGTCTGGAGTCGAGGTCTGGAGTCGTGGTCTGGAGTCGGTGTCTAGAGTTGGGGTCTGGATTCGGGGTCTGGAGGAGTAGGGGTGTGGAGGAGTAGGGGTGTGGAAGAGTAGGGTTCTGGAGTCGTGGTCTGGTGTCGGGGTCTGGAGTCGGGGTCTGGAGTTGGGATCTGGAGTTGGGGTCTGAAGGAGTCAGTATATGGCATCGGGGTCTGCAGTCGCCTTCTGGAGGAGCCGGGGTCTGGAGGGGTCAGTATATGGCGTTGGGGTCTGGAGTGGAGTTCTGGGGTTGGCATCTGGAATCTGGGTCTGGAGTCGGGTTCTGGAGCCGAGGACTGGAGCCGGGGTCAGGAGGAGTCGGGGTCGGGAGTCGGGGTCTGGAGTCGGGGTCTGGAGTCAGCGTCAGGAGGAGTCGGGGTCTGGAGGAGTTGGGGTCTGGAGGAGTCGGGCACGAGAGGAGTCGGGCTCTGGAGGAGTCGGTGTCTGTAGTCAGGGTCTGGTTTCAGGATCTGGAGTCGGGTTCCGCAGTCGGTGTCTGAAGTCGGGGTCTGGAGCAGTAAGGGTTGACGTCGGTGTCTGGAGTAGGGTTCTGGAGATGGGGTCTGGAGTCGGGGTCTGGAGTCGGGGTCTGGAGTCAGGGTCTGGAGTCGGGGACTGGAAACGGGACCTGGAGTCAGGGTCTGGTGGAGTCAGGGCCTGGAGGAATCAGGGTCTGGAGGAGTCGGGGACTGGAGTTGGGGTCTGTAGTCAGGGTCAGGAGTCGGGGTCTGGGGTCAGGGTCTGGAGTCGGGGTCTGGAGTCGGGGACTGGAAACGGGACCTGGAGTCAGGATCTGGTGGAGTCGGGGTCTGGAGGAATCAGGGTCTGGAGGAGTCGGGGACTGGAGTTGGGGTCTGTAGTCAGGGTCGGGAGTCAGGGTCTGGGGTCAGGGTCTGGAGTCGGGGTCTGGAGTCGGGGTCAGGAGTTGTGGTCTGGATTCGGGGTCTGTAGTCGGGGCCTGGAGCCGGGACCTGGTGGAGTCGGGGTCTGGAGGAGTCGGGATCTGGAGGTGGGGTCTGCAGTCGGGGTCTGGAGTCGGGTTCTGGAGTCAGGGTCTGGAGTCGGGGTCTGGAGTCGGGGTCTGGAGTCAGGGTCTGGTGGAGTCAGTATATGGAGTTGGGGTCTGTAGTCGGGGCCTGGAGTCGGGGTCAGGTGTCCAGGTCTGTAGTCGGGGTTTGGAGTAGTCGGAGTGTGGCATCGCGATCTGGAGGAGTCGGGGTCTGGAGTCGCGGTCTTGAGTCGCGGTCTTGAGTCGGGGTCTGGAGTCGGGGCCTGGAGTCAGGGCCTGGAGTCGTGGTCTGGAAGACTCGGGGTGTGGAGTTGGGGCCCGGAGGAGTCGGAGTCTGGCGTCAGGGTCTGGTGTCGGGGTCTGGAGTCGCGGTCTTGAGTCGGGGTCTGGAGTCGGGGCCTGGAGTCGGGGCCTGGAGTCGGGGCCTGGAGCCGTGGTCTGGAAGACTCGGGGTGTGGAGTTGGGGCCCGGAGGAGTCGGAGTCTGGCGTCAGGGTCTGGTGTCGGGGTCTGGAGTTGGGTTCTGGAGTCAGGGTCTGGAGTCACAGTCTGGAGTCACAGTCTGGAGTCAGGGTATGGAGACGTGGTCTAGAGTCATGTCTGGAGTCGGGCACTGGAGGAGTCAGGCTCTGGAGGAGTTGGGGTCTGGAGTCGGGGTCTGGAGTCGGGGACTGGAGGTGGGGTCTGCAGTCGGCGTCTGGAGTTGGGTTCTGGAGTCAGGGTCTGGAGTTGGGGTCTGGAGTCAGGGTCTGGAGGAGTCAGTAGATGGAGTCTGGGTCTGTAGTCGGGGACTGGAGTCGGGGTCAGGTGTCCAGGTCTGGAGTCGGGGTTTGGAGTAGTCAGAGTGTGGCATCGGGTTCTGGAGGAGTCGGGGTATGGAGTCGGGTACTGGAGTCGGGGTCTAGAGTCGGGGTCTGGAGGAGTCAGTATATGGCGTCGGGGAATGGAGTATAGTTCTGGAGTTGGTGTCTGGAGTGCAGGTCTGGAGTTGGGGTCTGGAGTCGGTTTCCGGAGTCGGGGTCTGGAGTCGGGGTCGGGAGTCAGGGTCTGGAGTCAAGGTCTGGAGGAGTCGGGGTCTGGAGGAGTCGGGCACGGGAGGAGTCGGGCTCTGGAGGAGTCGGGGTCTGTAGTTGGGGTCTGGTTACAGTGTCTGGAGTTGGGTTCCGGAGTCGGGTTCTGGAGGACTCAGTATATGGCGTCGGTGTCTGGAGTCGAGTTCTGGAGTCGGTGTCTGGAATCCGGGTCTGGAGTCGGGGTCTTGAGTCTGTTTCTGGAGTCGGGGTCTAGAGTCGGGGTCTGGAGGAGTCGGGGTCTGGAGGAGTCGGGCACTGGAGGAGTCGGGCACTGGAGGAGTCGGGCACTGGAGGAGTCGGGCACTGGAGGAGTCGGGCACTGGAGGAGTCGGGTTCTGGAGGAGTCGGGGTCTGGAATCAGGGTCTGGAGTGGTGGTCTAGAGTCGGGGTCTGGAGTCAAGGTCTGGAGGATTCGGGGTGTGGAGGAGTAGGGGTGTGGAAGAGTAGGGGTCTGGAGTTGGGGTCTGGAGTTGGGGTCTGGAGTCGGGGTCTGGAGGAGTCAGTATATGGCATCGGGGTCTGCAGTCGCGGTCTGGAGGAGCCGGGGTCTGGAGTCGGGGTCTGGAGTTGGGGTCTGGAGGTATGGTCTGGACGAGTCGTGGTCTGGAGGAGTAGGGGTCTGGAGTTGGGAACTGGTGTCGGGGTCTGGAGTCATGGTCTGGAGTGGTGGTCTAGAGTCGGGGTCTGGAGTCAAGGTCTGGAGGATTCGGGGTGTGGAGGAGTAGGGGTGTGGAAGAGTAGGGGTCTGGAGTTGGGGTCTGGAGTTGGGGTCTGGAGTCGGGGTCTGGAGGAGTCAGTATATGGCATCGGGGTCTGCAGTCGCGGTCTGGAGGAGCCGGGGTCTGGAGTCGGGGTCTGGAGTCGGGGTCTGGAGTGGTCAGTATATGGCGTCGGGGTCTGGAGTGGAGTTCTGGGTTCAGTGTCTGGAGTCTGGGTCTGGAGTCGGGGTCTGGAGCTGGTTTCTGGAGTTGGGGACTGGAGCCAGGGTCAGGTGGAGTCGGGGTCGGGAGTCGGGGTCTGGAGTCGGGGTCTGGAGTAAGGGTCTGGAGGAGTCGGGGCCTGGAGGAGTTGGGGTCTGAAGGAGTCGGGCACAAGAGGAGTCGGTCTCTGGAGGAGTCAGGGTCTGGATTCGGGGTCTGGTTTCAGGGTCTGGAGTTGGGTTCCGCAGTCGGTGTCTGGAGTCGGGGTCTGGAGGAGTCGGTGTCTGGAGTCGAGGTCTGAATTCGGGGTCTGGAGTCGGGGTCTGGAGTCGGGGTCTGGAATCGGTGTCTGGAATCGGCGTCTGCAGTCGGGGTCTGGACTCGTGGTCTGGAGTCGGGGTCTGGAGTCGGGGTCCGGAGTCGGGGTCGGGAGTCGGGGTCTGGGATCGGGGTCTGGGGTCGGGGTCTGGAGTCGGGGTCTGGAGGAGTCGGGGTCTGGAGGTGTCGGGGACCGGAGTCGGGGTTTGGAGTAGTCGGAGTGTGGCATCGTGTTCTGGAGGAGTCGGGGTCTGGAGTCGGGGTCTAGAGTCGGGATCTGGAAGAGTCAGTATATGGCGTCGGGAAATGTATTATAGTTCTGGAGTCGGTGTCTGGAGTCCGGGTCTGGAGTTGGGGTCTGGAGTCAGTTTCTGGAGTCGGGGTCTGGAGTCGGGGTCGGGAGTCGGGGTCGGGAGTCGGGGTCTGGAGTCAAGGTCTGGAGGAGTCGTTGTCTGGAGGAGTCGGGGTCTGGAGGAGTCAGGCACGGGAGGAGTCGGGCTCTGGAGGAGTTGGGGTCTGTAGTTGGGGTCTGGTTTCAGTGTCTGGAGTTGGGTTCCGGAGTCGGGTTCTGGAGGACTCAGTATATGGCGTCAGTGTCTGGAGAATTGTTCTGGAGTCGGTGTCTGGAATCCGGGTCTGGAGTCGGGATCTTGAGTCGGTTTCTGGAGTCGGGGTCTGGAGGAGTCGGGGTCTGGAGGAGTCGGGGTCTGGAGGAGTCGGGCACTGGAGGAGTCGGGCACTGGAGGAGTCGGGCACTGGAGGAGTCGGGGACTTGAGGAGTCGGGTTCTGGAGGGGTCGGGGTCTGGAATCAGGGTCTGGAGTCCGGATCTGGAGTTGGGGTCTGGAGGTAGGGTCTGGACGAGTCGTGGTCTGGAGGAGTAGGGGTCTGGAGTTGGGAACTGGTGTCGGGGTCTGGTGTCGTGGTCTGGAGTGGTGGTCTAGAGTCGGGGTCTGGAGTCGAGGTCTGGAGGATTCGGGGTGTGGAAGGGTAGGGCTCTGGAGTCGGGGTCTGGAGTTGGGATCTGGAGTCGGGGTCTGGAGTCGGGGTCTGGAGTCGGGGTCTGGAGTCGGGGTCTGGAGTCGGGGTCGGGGTCTGCAGTCTCGGTCTGGAGGAGCCGGGGTCTGGAGTCGGGGTCTGGAGTCGGGGTCTGGAGTCGGGGTCTGGAGGGGTCAGTATATGGCGTCGGGGTCTGGAGTGGAGTTCTGGGTTCGGTGTCTGGAGTCTGGGTCTGGAGTCGGGGTCTGGAGCTGGTTTCTGGAGTCAGGGACTGGAGCCAGGTTCAGGTGGAGTTGGGGTCGGGAGCCGGGGTCTGGAGTCGGGGTCTGGCGTAAAGGTCTGGAGGAGTCGGGGCCTGGAGGAGTTGGGGTCTGAAGGCGTCAGGCACGAGAGGAGTCGGGCTCTGGAGAAGTCGGGGTCTGGATTTGGGGTCTGGTTTCAGGGTCTGGAGTCGGGTTCCGCAGTCGGTGTCTGGAGTCGGGGTCTGGAGGAGTCGGTGTCTGGAGTCGAGGTCTGAATTTGGGGTATGGAGTTGGGGTCTGGAGGAGTAGGGGTTGAAGTAGGCGTCTGGAGTCGGGTTCTGGAGATGGGGTCTGGAGTCGGGGTCTGGAGTCAGGGTATGGAGTCGTGGTCTGGAGTCGTGTCTGGAGTCGGGCACTGGAGGAGTCGGGCTCTGGAGTAGTTGGGGTCTGGAGTCGGGGTCTGGAGTCGGGGACTGGAGTTGGGGTCTGCAGTTGGCGTCTGGAGTTGGGTTCTGGAGTCAGGGTCTGGAGTTGGGGTCTGGAGTCAGGGTCTGGAGGAGTCAGTAGATGGAGTCTGGGTCTGTAGTCGGGGACTGGAGTCGGGGTCAGGTGTCCAGGTCTGGAGTCGGGGATTGGAGTAGTCGGAGTGTGGCATCGGGGTCTGGAGGAGTCGGAGTCTGGAGTCGGGGTCTGGAGTCGGGGTCTGGAGTGGGGGTCTGGAGTCAGGGTCTGGAGTCGGGGTCTGGAGTCGGTGTCTGGAGTCGGGCACTGGAGGAGTCGGGCTCTGGAGGAGTTGGGGTCTGGAGTCAGGGTCTGGAGCCTGGATCTGGAGTTGGGATCTGGAGGTAGGGTCTGGAGGAGTCATGGTCTGGAGGAGTTGGGGTCTGGAGTCGGGGACTGGCCCCGGTGTCTTGAGTCGGGGTCTGGAGTTGCGTTCTGGAGGAGTCAGTATATGGGGTCGGTGTCTGGAGTCGGAGTCTGGAGGAGCCGGGGTCTGGAGTCAGGGTCTGGAGTCGGGTTCTGGAGGAGTCAGTATATGGCGTCGGTGTCTGGAGTCGGAGTCTGGAGGAACCAGGGTCTGGAGTCAGGGTCGGGAGTCGGGATCTGGAGTCGGGGTCTGGAGGGGTCAGTATTTGGTGTCAGGGTCTGTAGTCGAGTTCTGGAGTCGGTGTCTGGAGTCCGGGTCTGGAGTCAGGGTCTGGAGGAGTCAGTGTCTGGAGGAGTCGGGCTCTGGAGGAGTCGGGGTCTGGAGTCGGGGTCTGGTTTCAGCGTCTGGAGTCGGGTTCTGGAGTCGGGTTCTGGAGGACTCAGTATATGGCGTCGGTGTCTGGAGTCAAATTCTGGAGTCAGTGTCTGGAATCCGGGTCTGGAGTCGGGGTCTTGAGTCGGTTTCTGGAGTCGGGGTCTAGAGTTGGGGTCTGTAGGAGTCAGTGTCTGGAGGAGACGGGGTCTGGAGGAGTCGGGGTCTGGAGGAGTCGGGGTCTGGAGGAGTCGGGCACTGGAGGAGTCGGGCACTGGAGGAGTCGGGGTCTGGAGGATTTGGGGTCTGGAGTCGGGGTCTGGAGCCTGGATCTGGAGTTGGGATCTGGAGGTAGGGTCTGGAGGAGTCATGGTCTGGAGGAGTTGGGGTCTGGAGTCGGGGACTGGTGCCGGTGTCTTGAGTTGGGGTCTGGAGTTGCGTTCTGGAGGAGTCAGTATATGGCATCGGTGTCTGGAGTCAGAGTCTGGAGGAGCCAGGGTCTGGAGTCGGAGTCGGGAGTCGGGAGTCGGGAGTCGGGGTCTGGAGTCGTGGTTTGGAGGGGGCAGTATATGGCGACAGGGTCTGTAGTCGAGTTCTGGAGTCTGTGTCTGGAGTCCAGGTCTGGAGTCGGGGTCTGGAGTCGGGGTCTGGAGTGGTGGTCTGGAGTCAGGGTCTGGAGGAGTCAGTATATGGAGTCGGGGTCTGTAGTCGGGGCGTGGTGTCTGGGTCAGGTGTCCAGGTCTGGAGTCGGGGTTTGGAGTAGTCGGAGTGTGGCATCGTGTTCTGGAGGAGTCGGGGTCTGGAGTCGGGGTCTAGAGTCGGGATCTGGAAGAGTCAGTATATGGCGTCGGGAAATGTATTATAGTTCTGGAGTCGGTGTCTGGAGTCCGGGTCTGGAGTTGGGGTCTGGAGTCAGTTTCTGGAGTCGGGGTCTGGAGTCGGGGTCGGGAGTCGGGGTCGGGAGTCGGGGTCTGGAGTCAAGGTCTGGAGGAGTCGTTGTCTGGAGGAGTCGGGGTCTGGAGGAGTCAGGCACGGGAGGAGTCGGGCTCTGGAGGAGTCGGGGTCTGTAGTTGGGGTCTGGTTTCAGTGTCTGGAGTTGGGTTCCGGAGTCGGGTTCTGGAGGACTCAGTATATGGCGTCAGTGTCTGGAGAATTGTTCTGGAGTCGGTGTCTGGAATCCGGGTCTGGAGTCGGGATCTTGAGTCGGTTTCTGGAGTCGGGGTCTGGAGGAGTCGGGGTCTGGAGGAGTCGGGGTCTGGAGGAGTCGGGCACTGGAGGAGTCGGGCACTGGAGGAGTCGGGCACTGGAGGAGTCGGGCACTGGAGGAGTCGGGGACTTGAGGAGTCGGGTTCTGGAGGGGTCGGGGTCTGGAATCAGGGTCTGGAGTCCGGATCTGGAGTTGGGGTCTGGAGGTAGGGTCTGGACGAGTCGTGGTCTGGAGGAGTAGGGGTCTGGAGTTGGGAACTGGTGTCGGGGTCTGGAGTGGTGGTCTAGAGTCGGGGTCTGGAGTCGAGGTCTGGAGGATTCGGGGTGTGGAAGGGTAGGGCTCTGGAGTCGGGGTCTGGAGTTGGGATCTGGAGTCGGGGTCTGGAGTCGGGGTCTGGAGTCGGGGTCTGGAGTCGGGGTCTGGAGTCGGGGTCTGGAGGGGTCAGTATATGGCGTCGGGGTCTGGAGTGGAGTTCTGGGTTCGGTGTCTGGAGTCTGGGTCTGGAGTCGGGGTCTGGAGCTGGTTTCTGGAGTCAGGGACTGGAGCCAGGGTCAGGTGGAGTCGGGGTCGGGAGCCGGGGTCTGGAGTCGGGGTCTGGCGTAAGGGTCTGGAGGAGTCGGGGCCTGGAGGAGTTGGGGTCTGAAGGCGTCAGGCACGAGAGGATTCGGGCTCTGGAGAAGTCGGGGTCTGGATTTGGGGTCTGGTTTCAGGGTCTGGAGTCGGGTTCCGCAGTCGGTGTCTGGAGTCGGGGTCTGGAGGAGTCGGTGTCTGGAGTCGAGGTCTGAATTTGGGGTATGGAGTTGGGGTCTGGAGGAGTAGGGGTTGAAGTAGGCGTCTGGAGTCGGGTTCTGGAGATGGGGTCTGGAGTCGGGGTCTGGAGTCAGGGTATGGAGTCGTGGTCTGGAGTCGTGTCTGGAGTCGGGCACTGGAGGAGTCGGGCTCTGGAGGAGTTGGGGTCTGGAGTCGGGGTCTGGAGTCGGGGTCTGGAGTTGGTGAATGGAGTTGGGGTCTGCAGTCGGCGTCTGGAGTTGGGTTCTGGAGTCAGGGTCTGGAGTTGGGGTCTGGAGTCAGGGTCTGGAGGAGTCAGTAGATGGAGTCTGGTTCTGTAGTCGGGGACTGTAGTCGGGGTCAGGGTCTGGAGTCATGGTCTGGAGTTGGACACTGGAGGAGTCGGGCTCTGGAGGAGTTGGGGTCTGGAGTCAGGGTCTGGAGCCTGGATCTGGAGTTGGGATCTGGAGGTAGGGTCTGGAGGAGTCATGGTCTGGAGGAGTTGGGGTCTGGAGTCGGGGTCTGGAGTTGGGGTCGGGAGTCAGGGTCTGGAGGAGTCAGTTGATGGAGTCTGGGTCTGTAGTCGGGGACTGGAGTCGGGGTCAGGTGTCCAGGTCTGGAGTTGGGGTCTGGAGTCGGGGTCTGGAGTCGGGGACTGGAGGTGGGGTCTGCAGTCGGGGTCTGGAGTTGGGGTCTGGAGGAGTCAGTAGATGGAGTCTGGGTCTGTAGTCGGGGACTGGAGTCGGGGTCAGGTGTCCAGGTCTGGAGTCGGGGTTTGGAGTAGTCGGAGTGTGGCATCGGGGTCTGGAGGAGTCGGGGTCTGGAGTCACGGTCTGGAGTCAGGGTATGGAGTCGTGGTCTGGAGTCGTGTCTGGAGTCAGGCACTGGAGGAGTCGGGCTCTGGAGGAGTTGGGGTCTGGAGTCGGGGTCTGGAGTCGGGGTCTGGAGTCGGGGACTGGAGTTGGGGTCTGCAGTCGGCGTCTGGAGTTGGGTTCTGGAGTCAGGGTCTGGAGTTGGGGTCTGGAGTCAGGGTCTGGAGGAGTCAGTAGATGGAGTCTGGTTCTGTAGTCGGGGACTGTAGTCGGGGTCAGGTGTCCAGGTCTGGAGTCGGGGTTTGGAGTAGTCGGAGTGTGGCATCGGGGTCTGGAGGAGTTGGGGTCTGGAGTCACGGTCTGGAGTCAGGGTCTGGAGTCATGGTCTGGAGTTGGACACTGGAGGAGTCGGGCTCTGGAGGAGTTGGGGTCTGGAGTAAGGGTCTGGAGCCTGGATCTGGAGGTAGGGTCTGGAGGAGTCATGGTCTGGAGGAGTTGGGGTCTGGAGTCGGGGACTGGTGCCGGTGTCTTGAGTCGGGGTCTGGAGTTGCATTCTGGAGGAGTCAGTATATGGCGTCGGTGTCTGGAGTCGGAGTCTGGAGGAGCCGGGGTCTGGAGTCGGGAGTCGGGGTCTGGAGTCGGGGTCTGGAGTCGGGTTCTGGAGTCAAGGTCTGGAGGAGTCAGTGTCTGGAGGAGTCGGGGTCTGGAGGAGTCGGGCTCTGGAGGAGTCGGGCTCTGGAGGAGTCGGGGTCTGGAGTCGGGGTCTGGTTTCAGTGTCTGGAGTCGGGTTCCGGAGTCGCGTTCTGGAGGACTCAGTATATGGCGTCGGTGTCTGGAGTCAAATTCTGGAGTTGGGGTCTAGAGTTGGGGTCTGGAGGAGACGGGGTCTGGAGGAGACGGGGTCTGGAGGAGATGGGGTCTGGAGGAGTCGGGCACTGGAGGAGTCAGGCACTGGAGGAGTCGGGGTCTGGAGGAGTCGGGGTCTGGAGTTGGGGTCGGGAGTCGGGGTCTGGAGTCGGGGTCTGGAGTCAGGGTCTGGAGTCGGGTTCTGGAGGAGTCAGTATATTGTGTCGGTGTCTGGAGTCGGAGTGTGGAGGAACCAGGGTCTGTAGTCGAGTTCTGGAGTCGGTGTCTGGAGTCCAGGTCTGGAGTCGGGGTCTGGAGTCGGGGTCTGGAGTCGCTGTCTGGAGTAGGAGTATGGAGTCGGGGTATGGAGTCAGGGTCGGGAGTCGGGGTCTAGAGACGGGGTCTGAAGGAGTCAGTATATGGCGTCGGGGAATGGAGTATAGTTCTGGAGTTGGTGTCTGGAGTCCGGGTCTGGAGTTGGGGTCTGGAGTCGGTTTCTGGAGTCACGGTCTGGAGTCAAGGTCTGGAGGAGTCAGTGTCTGGAGGAGTCGGGGTCTGGAGGAGTCAGGCTCTGGAGGAGTCGGGGTCTGGAGTCGGGGTCTGGTTTCAGTGTCTGGATTCGGGTTCTGGAGTCGGGTTCTGGAGGACTCAGTATATGGCGTCGGTGTCTGGAGTCGAATTCTGGAGTCGGTGTCTGGAATCCGGGTCTGGAGTCGGGGTCTTGAGTCGGTTTCTGGAGTCGGGGTCTAGAGTTGGGGTCTGTAGGAGTTGGGGTCTGGAGGAGATGGGGTCTGGAGGAGTCGGGGTCTGGAGGAGTCGGGCACTGGAGGAGTCGGGCACTGGAGGAGTCGGGCACTGGAGGAGTCGGGGTCTGGAGGAGTCAGGGTCTGGAGTCAGGGTCTGGAGTCTGGATCTGGAGTTGGGTCTGGAGGTAGGGTATGGACGAGTCGTGGTCTGGAGGAGTAGGGGTCTGGAGTTGGGAACTGGTGTCGGGGTCTGGAGTCGTGGTCTGGAGTGGTGGTCTAGAGTCGGGGTCTGGAGTCGGGAACTGGTGTCGGGGTCTGGAGTCGTGGTCTGGAGTGGTGGTCTAGAGTCGGGGTCTGGAGTCAGGGTCTGGAGGATTCGGGGTGTGGAGGAGTAGGGGTGTGGAGGAGTAGGGGTGTGGAAGAGTAGGGGTCTGGAGTCGGGGTCTGGAGTTGGGGTCTGGAGTCGGGGTCGGGAGGAGTCAGTATATGGTGTCGGGGAATGGAGTATAGTTCTGGAGTCGGTGTCTAAAGTCCGGGTCTGGAGTTGGGGTCTGGAGTCATTTTCTGGAGTCGGGGTCTGGAGTCGGGGTCGGGAGTCGGGGTCTGGAGTCAAGGTCTGGAGGAGTCGGTGTCTGGAGGACTCAGGGTCTGGAGGAGTCGGGCTCTGGAGGAGTCGGGGTCTGGATTCGTGGTCTGGTTTCAGGGTCTGGAGACGGGTTCCACATTCGGTGTCTGGGGTCGGGGACTGGAGGAGTCAGTGTCTGGAGTCGAGGTCTGAATTTGGGGTCTGGAGTCGGGGTCTGGAGCAGTAAGGGTTGACGTCGGCGTCTGGAGTAGGGTTCTGGATATGGGGTCTAGAGTCGGGGTCTGTAGGAGTCGGGGTCTGGAGGAGATGGGGTCTGGAGGAGTCGGGTCTGGAGGAGTCGGGCACTGGAGGAGTCGGGCACTGGAGGAGTCGGGGTCTGGAGGAGTCGGGGTCTGGAGTCAGGGTCTGGAGTCCGGATCCGGAGTTGGGGTCTGGAGGTAGGGTATGGATGAGTCGTGGTCTGGAGGAGTAGGGGTCTGGAGTCGGGAACTGGTGTCGGGGTCTGGAGTCATGGTCTGGAGTGGTGGTCTAGAGTCGGGGTCTGGAGTCGGGGTCTGGAGGATTCGGGGTGTGGAGGAGTAGGGGTGTGGAAGAGTAGGGGTCTGGAGTCGGGGTCTGGAGTCGGGGTCTGGAGTCGGGGTCTGGAGTCGGGGTCTGGAGTCGGGGTCGGGATGAGTCAGTATATGGCGTCGGGGAATGGAGTATAGTTCTGGAGTCGGTGTCTGAAGTCCGGGTCTGGAGTTGGGGTCTGGAGTCGTTTTCTGGAGTCAGGAGTTGGGGTCTGGAGTCAAGGTCTGGAGGAGTCGGTGTCTGGAGGAGTCGGTGTCTGGAGGAGTCGGGGTCTGGAGGAGTCGGGGTCTGGAGGAGTCGGGGTCTGGATTCGGGGTCTGGTTTCAGGGTCTGGAGTCGGGTTCCGCAGTCGGTGTCTGGAGTTGGGGACTGGAGGAGTCGGTGTCTGGAGTCGAGGTCTGAATTCGGGGTCTGGAGTCAGGGTCTGGAGCAGTAAGGGTTGACGTCGGTGTCTGGAGTAGGTTTCTGGAGATGGGGTCTGGAGTCGGGGTCTGGTGTTTGGGACTGGAAACGGGACCTGGAGTCAGGGTCTGGTGGAGTCGGGGTCTGGTGGAGTCCGGGTCTGGAGGAGTCGGGGACTGGAGTTGGGGTCTGTAGTCGGGGTCGGGAGTCGGGGTCTGGGGTGGGGGTCTGGAGTCGGGGTCTGGAGTCGGGGTCTGGAGTCGTGGTCTGGATTCGGGGTCTGGAGTCGGGGTCTGGAGTCGGGGACTGGAGACGGGACCTGGTGGAGTCAGGGTCTGGAAGAGTCGGGATCTGGAGGTGGGGTCTGCAGTCGGAGTCTGGAGTCGGGTTCTGCAGTCGGGGTCTGGAGTCGGGTTCTGGAGTCATGGTCTGGAGTCGGGGTCTGGAGTCGGGGTCTGGAGTCAGGGTCTGGTGGAGTCAGAATATGGAGTCGGGGTCTGTAGTCGGGGCCTGGAGTCGGGGTCAGGTGTCCAGGTATTGAGTCGGGGTTTGGAGTAGTCGGAGTGTGGCATCGCGGTCTGGAGGAGTCGTGGTCTGGTGTCAGGGTCTGGAGTCGCGGTCTTGAGTCGGGGTCTGGAGTCGGGGCCTGGTGTCGTGGTCTGGAAGACTCGGGGTGTGGAGTTGGGGCCCGGAGGAGTCGGTGTCTGGCATCAGGGTCTGGAGTCGGGGTCTGGAGGGGTCAGTATATGGCGTCGGGGTCTGGAGTGGAGTTCTGGTGTCGGTATCTGGAGTCTGGGTCTTGAGTCGGGTTCTGGAGCCGGGGACTGGAGCCGGGGTCAGGAGGAGTCGGGGTCGGGAGTCAGGGTCAGGAGTCAGGGTCTGGAGTCAGGATCTGGAGGAGTCGGGGTCTGGAGGAGTTGGGGTCTGGATGAGTCGGGCACGAGAGGAGTCGGGCTCTGGCGGAGTCGGGCTCTGGAGTCAGGGTCTGGTTTCAGTGTCTGGAGTCGGGTTCTGCAGTCGGTGTCTGGAGTCGGGGTCTGGAGGAGCCGGTGTCTGGAGTCGAGGTCAGAATTCGGGGTCTGGAGTCGGGGTCTGGAGCAGTAAGGGTTGAAGTCGGCGTCTGGAGTAGGGTTCTGGAGATGGGGTCTGGAGTCGGGGTCTGGAGTCGGGGTCTGGAGTCGGGGTCTGGAGTCGGGGTCTGGAGTCGGGGTCTACAGTCAGGGTCTGGTTTCAGGGTCTGGAGTCAGGGTCGGGAGTCGGGGTCTGGAATCCTGGTCTGGAGGGGTCAGTATATGGCGTCGGGATCTGGAGTCGAGTTCTGGAGTCGGTGTCTGGAGTCCGGGTCTGGAGTCGGGGTCTGGAGGAGTCAGGGTCTGGAGGAGTCAGGGTCTGGAGTCGGGTTCTGAGTCGGGGTCTGGAGTCGGGGTCTGGGGACGGGACCTGGAGTCAGGGTCTGGTGGAGTCAGGGTCTGGTGGAGTCGGGGTCTGAATTCGGGATCTGGAGTCGGGGTCTGGAGGAGTAGGGGTTGAAGGTGGCGTCTGAAGTCGGGTTCTGGAGATGGGGTCTGGAGTCGGCGTCTGGATTTGGGGTCAGGAGTCGGGGTCTGGAGGAATCGGGGTCTGGAGGCGTCGGGGTCTGGAGGAGTCGGGGTCTGGAGGAGTCGGGGTCTGGAGGAGTCGGGGTCTGGAGGAGTCGGGGTCTGGAGGAGTCGGGGTCTGGAGGAGTCGGGGTCTGGAGGAGTCAGGGTCTGGAGTTGGAGTCTGGAGTCGGGTCGGGAGTCGGGGTCTGGAGTCGGGTTCTGAGTCGGGGTCTGGAGTCGGGGTCTGGGGACGGGACCTGAAGTCAGGGTCTGGTGGAGTCAGGGTCTGGTGGAGTCGGGGTCTGGTGGAGTCGGGGTCTGGAGGAGTCGGGAACTGGAGTTGGGGTCTGTAGTCAGGGTCTGGAGTCGGCTTCTGGAGTCAGGGTCTGGAGTGGGGGTCTGGAGTCAGGGTCTGGAGGAGTCGTGGTCTGGAGGAGTAGGGTTCTGGAGTCGGTGTCGGGAACCTGGGACTGGTGTCTGGGTCTGTAGTCAGGGACTGGAGTCGGGGTCTGGAGTCGGGGTCTGGAGTCGGGGTCTGGAGTCGGGGTCTGGTGTCGGGGTCTGGAGTCGGGGTCTGGTGTCGGGGTCTGGAGTCGGGGTCTGGAGTCGGGTTCTGGAGGAGTCAGAAAATGGCGTCAGTGTCTGGAGTCGGTGTCTGGAGGAGCCGGGGTCTGGAGTCGGAGTCGGGGTCTGGAGGGGTCATTATATGGCGTCGGGGTCTGTAGTCGAGTTCTGGAGTCAGTGTCTGCAGTCCTGGACTGGAGTCGGATTCTGGAGGTAGAGTCTGGAGGAGTCGTGGTCTGGAGAAGTAGGGATCGGGAGTCGGGATCTGGAGTTGGCGTCTGGAGTCGGCGTCTGGAGTTGGTGTCTGGAGTCGGGGTCTGGAGTCGGGGTCTGGAGTCAGGGTCTGGAGGAGTCAGTATATGGTGTCAGGGCCTGGAGTCAGTGTCTGGAGTCCAGGTCTGGAGTCGGGGTCTGGAGTCGGATTCTGGACTCGGGGTCAGGAGGAGTCGGGATCGGGTGTCGGGATCTGGAGTGGGGGTCTGGAGTCCCCATCTGGAGTCAGGGTCTGGAGGTAGAGTCTGGAGGAGTCGTGGTCTGGAGAAGTAGGGATCGGGAGTCGAGCTCTGGAGTCAGCGTCTGGAGTCGGCGTCTGGAGTTGGTGTCTGGAGACGGGACCTGGAGTCAGGGTCTGGTGGAGTCGGGGTCTGGAGGAATCAGGGTCTGGAGGATTCAGGGACTGGGGTCGGGGTCAGGTGTCCAGGTCTGGAGTCGGGGTTTGGAGTAGTTGGAGTGTGGCATCGCGGTCTGGAGGAGTCGGGGTCTGGTGACAGGGTCTGGAGTCGCGGTCTTGAGTCGGGGTCTGGAGTCAGGGCCTGGAGTCGTGGTCTGGAAGACTCGGGGTATGGAGTTGGAGTCTGGAGGAGTCGGGGTCTGGCGTCAGGGTCTGGAGTCAGTTTCTGGAGACAGGGTCTGGAGTTGGGGTCAGGAGGAGCCGGGGTCGGGAGTTGGGGTCTGTAGTCGGGCTCTGGTGTCAGGGTCTGGAGGAGTCGGGGTCTGGAGGAGTTGGGGTCTGGAGGAGTCGGGCATGGGAGGAGTCGGGCTCTGGAGGAGTCAGGGTCTGGAGTCGGGGTGTAGTTTCAGTGTCTGGAGTCGGGTTCTGAATTCGGGATCTGGAGTCAGTGTCTGGAGTCAGGGTCTGAATTCGGGATCTGGAGTCTGGGTCTGGAGGAGTAGGGGTTGAAGTCGGCGTCTGGAGTGGTGTTCTGGAGATGCGGTCTGGAGTCGGGGTCTGGAGGAGTTGGGGTCTGGAGGAGTCGGGGTCTGGAGGAGTCAGGGTCTGGAGGAGTCGGGGTCTGGAGGAGTCGGGGTCTGGAGGAGTCGGGGTCTGGAGGAGTCGGTGTCTGGAGTCAGTGTCTGGAGTCGGGGTCTGGAGTCTGGGTCTGTGTCTGGAGTCGGGGTCTGGAGTCAGGGACTAGACATGGGACCCGAAGTCAGGGTCTGGTGGTGTCGGGGTCTGGAGGAGTCACGATCTGGAGGTGGGGTCTGTAGTCAGGATCTGGAGTGGTTCTGGAGTCAAGGTCTGGAGTGGTGGTCTGGAGTCAGGGTCTGGAGGAGTCAGTATATGGAGTCGGGGTCTGTAGTCGGGGCCTGGTGTCGGGGTCAAGTGTCCAGGTCTGGAGTCGGGGTCTGGTTTCAGTGTCTGGAGTCGGGTTCTGGAGGAGTCTGTATATTGCGTCGGTGTCTGGAGTCGGGGTCTGGAGGAGTCGGGGTCTGGAAGAGTCAGGGTCTGGAATCAGAGTCTGGAGTCGGAATCTGGAGTCAGGGTCGGGAGTCGGGGTCTGGAGTCGGGTTCTGAGTCGGGGTCTGGAGTTGGGGTCTGGGGACGGGACCTGGAGTCAGGGTCTGGTGGAGTCAGGGTCTGGAGGAGTCGGGAACTGGAGTTGGGGTCTGTAGTCAGGGTCTGGAGTGGGGGTCTGGAGTCAGGGTCTGGAGTCGGGGTCTGTAGTTGGGGCCTGGAGTCGGGGTCAGGTGTCCAGGTCTGGAGTCGGGGTCGGGAGTCGGGGTCGGGAGTCGGGGTCTGGAGTCGGGGTCTGGAGTCCGGGACTGGAGACGGGACCCGGAGTCAGGGTCTGGTGGAGTCGGGATCTGGAGGAGTCGGGATCTGGAGGTGGGGTCTGTAGTCAGGGTCTGGAGTCATGTTCTGGAGTCAGGGTCTGGCGTGGGGGTCTGGAGTCAGGGTCTGGAGGAGTCAGTATATGGAGTCGGGGTCTGTAGTCGGGGCCTGGAGTCGGGGTCAGGTGTCCAGGTCTGGAGTCGGGGTTTGGAGTAGTCGGAGTGTGGCATTGGGGTCTGGAGGAGGCGGGGTCTGGAGTTGGGGTTTGTAGTCGCGGTCTGGAGTCAGGGTATGGAGTCGGGGTCTGGAGTCGGGGTCTGGAGGAGAAGGGGTTGAAGTCGGCATCTGGAGTAGGGTTCTGGAGATGGGGTCTGGAGTCGGGGTCTGGATTCGGGGTCTGTAGAAGTCAGGCTCTGGAGGAGTCGGGGTCTGGAGGAGTCAGGGTCTGGAGGAATCGGGGTCTGGAGGAGTCGGGGTCTGGAGGAGTCGGGGTTTGGAGGAGTCGGGGTCTGGAGGAGTCGGGGTCTGGAGGAGTCGTGGTCTGGAGGAGTAGGGCTCTGGAGGAGTCGGGGTCTGGAGTCGGTGTCTGGGGGGGTCAGTATATGGCGTCGGTGTCTGTAGTCGTGTTCTGGAGTCGGTGTCTGGAGTCCAGGTCTGGAGTCGGGGTCTGGAGTCGGTTTCTGGAGTAAGGGTCAGGAGGAGTAGGGATTGGTAGTCGGGATCTGGAGTGGGGGTCTG
>NW_027597306.1:0-88181 GCF_964194155.1 Cetorhinus maximus
ACCTGAGGAGGACCTCCTCCCCTTAACCGTAGGCAATAAAACCGCAGAGGACCTGCCAGCACTTGAAGCTGATGGCGTCTGTTATTCTGGTTCGAGCCGGGAGGAGGTGGCGGTGGTGGGTGGGGGGGTGCTTTGTGTTGGTGGGGGGGGTGGGGGGGTGTGGTGTGCAGAAAGTCCAGGGGAGCAGCGATCTAACAACTAGTAACAAGCAGCCACTTGGCCGTCGACCCTCTCACCTATCGCCTTACGGTCAAGGCTTCAGGCTGCCGACCTTTTGTACGACGTATGCCATTTTCTTTATCGAGTGCTCCGTGTTTCTGGTCAAAATGCCCCTCCCCGTGCTGTTACTCTCTGCCTTCTCTGGGGTGCTTGACGTCACAAGAGAACAACTTTTCACCCACTTCTGGCCCCTTCACGTATCTATTTTTTTTCAAAAGCTCGTGCGTCTCTCTCCCTCCGGCCACGTTTTAACTGAGCTGCTCCCTCGACCAGTCTTATTTTTGTTTGCAATGTGAAGGTCGTTTATCCTTCCCGTGCCCCCTCACCCACCACCCCCCTGCTGTCGTCCCCTGCCCCATTGAGGGATAAGCCTGCTGACTGAATGGCTCGCTCCCCTCCCCTCCCCTCCCCCCGTTGGCCAAGTGGGTTCTGGCCATTTGGTGAAAGAGTCGGTGACTGGGTATTGTTGCTGCTGCTGCTGCTGCTGCCACCATGTTGCGCAGGGTACAGTTTTCCCTTGCCAACAGCCAGAAGGCCGGGGCTGTGTCGCAAACTCCACCCCGGTTCCTTCGTGAAAATCGATGAGGTGCCTTGGCCTGTGATTCACGCACAATTATTGTGTGTGTGTATGTGTGTGTATGTGTGCGCGCGTGTGTGTGTCTCTGTCTGGTGTCCGTGTCTGTCTCAATCTCTGTCTGGCGACCGCGTGTATTTCTCTCTCATGATCTGGTGTCCATGTCTGTGTGTCTCCCTGATCCGTCTAGTGTTTGCATGTGTGTGTCTCTCTCTGTCCAGTGTCTGCATGTGTGTCTGTCTCTCTCTCTCTCTCTCTCTCTATATTCTGTTACCTCTGTCCGTGTGTCCTTGCTCTCCCTCGCCTTACCCATTGCTCTCCCTCGCCTTACCCAATGAGTGCTGCTTCCTTCCAATATTGCACACGCCCTGTCCAAGTTGCAAACCTCTCATGCTCGGAGACTTGCTCAGGTTAACTGAAGTGGAGAGGGCCCCTCCCATCCAGCAAACCTGTTCTGCCAAGCAACTTCTTGTGTCTGAAGTTTACAAAGCAGTGATTGTCTTTGTGCGTGTGTGTGTGTGTGGCGTCGTGTGTGCGTGTGTGTGTGTGTGTGTGGCGCTGTGCGTGTGTGTGTGTGTGGCGCTGTGCGTGTGCGTGTGTGTGTGTGTGTGGCGCTGTGCGTGTGTGTGTGTGTGTGGCGCTGTGCGTGTGTGTGTGTGTGGCGCTGTGCGTGTGTGCGTGTGTGTGGCGCTGTGCGTGTGTGTGTGTGTGTGTGGCGCTGTGCGTGTGTGTGTGTGGCGCTGTGCGTGTGTGTGTGTGGCGCTGTGCGTGTGTGTGTGTGGCGCTGTGCGTGTGTGTGTGTGGCGCTGTGCGTGTGTGTGTGTGGCGCTGTGCGTGTGTGTGTGTGGCGCTGTGCGTGTGTGTGTGTGGCGCTGTGCGTGTGTGTGTGTGGCGCTGTGCGTGTGTGTGTGTGGCGCTGTGCGTGTGTGTGTGTGGCGCTGTGCGTGTGTGTGTGTGGCGCTGTGCGTGTGTGTGTGTGGCGCTGTGCGTGTGTGTGTGTGGCGCTGTGCGTGTGTGTGTGTGGCGCTGTGCGTGTGTGTGTGTGGCGCTGTGCGTGTGTGTGTGTGTGTGTGGCGCTGTGTGTGCGTGCGTGTGTGTGGCGCTGTGTGTGCGTGCGTGTGTGTGGCGCTGTGTGTGCGTGCGTGTGTGTGGCGCTGTGTGTGCGTGCGTGTGTGTGTGGCGCTGTGCGTGTGTGTGTGTGGCGCTGTGCGTGTGTGTGGCGCTGTGCGTGTGTGTGTGTGGCGCTGTGCGTGTGTGTGTGTGGCGCTGTGCGTGTGTGTGTGTGTGGCGCTGTGCGTGTGTGTGTGTGGCGCTGTGCGTGTGTGTGTGTGGCGCTGTGCGTGTGTGTGTGTGGCGCTGTGCGTGTGTGTGTGTGGCGCTGTGCGTGTGTGTGTGTGGCGCTGTGCGTGTGTGTGTGTGTGTGGCGCTGTGCGTGTGTGTGTGTGTGTGGCGCTGTGCGTGCGTGCGTGTGTGTGGCGCTGTGCGTGCGTGCGTGTGTGTGGCGCTGTGCGTGCGTGCGTGTGTGTGGCGCTGTGCGTGCGTGCGTGTGTGTGGCGCTGTGTGTGCGTGCGTGTGTGTGGCGCTGTGTGTGCGTGCGTGTGTGTGGCGCTGTGTGTGCGTGCGTGTGTGTGGCGCTGTGTGTGCGTGCGTGTGTGTGGCGCTGTGTGTGCGTGCGTGTGTGTGGCGCTGTGTGTGCGTGCGTGTGTGTGGCGCTGTGCGTGTGCGTGCGTGTGTGTGGCGCTGTGCGTGTGCGTGCGTGTGGCGCCGTGCGTGCGTGCGTGTGGCGCCGTGCGTGCGTGCGTGTGGCGCCGTGCGTGCGTGCGTGTGGCGCCGTGCGTGCGTGCGTGTGGCGCCGTGCGTGCGTGCGTGTGGCGCCGTGCGTGCGTGCGTGTGGCGCCGTGCGTGCGTGCGTGTGGCGCCGTGCGTGCGTGCGTGTGGCGCCGTGCGTGCGTGCGTGTGGCGCCGTGCGTGCGTGCGTGTGGCGCCGTGCGTGCGTGCGTGTGGCGCCGTGCGTGCGTGCGTGTGGCGCCGTGCGTGCCTGTGTGTGGCGCCGTGCGTGCCTGTGTGTGGCGCCGTGCGTGCGTGTGTGTGGCGCCGTGCGTGCGTGTGTGTGGCGCCGTGCGTGTGTGTGGCGCCGTGCGTGTGTGTGGCGCCGTGCGTGTGTGTGGCGCCGTGCGTGCGTGTGTGTGGCGCCGTGCGTGCGTGTGTGTGGCGCCGTGCATGCGTGTGTGTGACGCCGTGCGTGTGTGGCGCCGTGCGTGTGTGCGTGTGTGGCGCCGTGCGTGCGTGCGTGTGTGGCGCCGTGCGTGCGTGCGTGTGTGGCGCCGTGCGTGCGTGCGTGTGTGGCGCCGTGCGTGCGTGTGTGGCGCCGTGCGTGCGTGCGTGTGTGGCGCCGTGCGTGCGTGCGTGCGTGGCGCCGTGCGTGCGTGCGTGGCGCCGTGCGTGCGTGCGTGGCGCCGTGCGTGCGTGTGGAGCTGTGCGTGCGTGGCGCTGTGCGTGCGGCTGCGTGTGGCGCTGTGCGCGTGGCGCTGTGCGTGTGGGCGTGTGGCACTGTGCGTGTGTGGCGCTGTGCGTGTGTGCGTGTGTGGCGCTGTGCGTGTGTGGCGCTGTGTGTGTGTGTGTGTGTGGCGCTGTGCGTGTGGGTGTGTGGCGCTGTGCGTGTGGGTGTGTGGCGCTGTGCGTGTGTGGCGCTGTGCGTGTGTGCGTGTGTGGCGCTGTGCGTGTGTGGCGCTGTGCGTGTGTGGCGCTGTGCGTGTGTGCGTGTGGGTGTGTGGCGCTGTGCGTGTGGGTGTGTGGCGCTGTGCGTGTGGGTGTGTGGCGCTGTGCGTGTGTGTGTGTGTGACGCTGTGCGTGTGTGTGTGTGTGTGACGCTGTGCGTGTGTGTGTGTGTGGCGCTGTGCATGTGTGTGTGTGTGGCGCTGTGCGTGTGTGTGTGTGTGGCGCTGTGCGTGTGTGTGTGTGTGGCGCTGTGCGTGTGTGTGTGTGTGGCGCTGTGCGTGTGTGTGTGTGTGGCGCTGTGCGTGTGTGTGTGTGTGGCGCTGTGCGTGTGTGTGTGTGTGGCGCTGTGCGTGTGTGTGTGTGTGTGGCGCTGTGCGTGTGTGTGTGTGTGTGGCGCTGTGCGTGTGTGTGTGTGTGTGGCGCTGTGCGTGTGTGTGTGTGTGTGGCGCTGTGCGTGTGTGTGTGTGTGGCGCTGTGCGTGTGTGTGTGTGTGGCGCTGTGCGTGTGTGTGTGTGTGCCGCTGTGCGTGTGTGTGTGTGGCGCTGTGCGTGTGTGTGTGTGGCGCTGTGCGTGTGTGTGTGTGGCGCTGTGCGTGTGTGTGTGTGTGGCGCTGTGCGTGTGCGTGCGTGTGGCGCTGTGCGTGTGCGTGCGTGTGGCGCTGTGCGTGTGCGTGCGTGTGGCGCTGTGCGTGTGCGTGCGTGTGGCGCTGTGCGTGTGCGTGCGTGTGGCGCTGTGCGTGTGCGTGCGTGTGGCGCTGTGCGTGTGCGTGCGTGTGGCGCTGTGCGTGTGCGTGCGTGTGGCGCTGTGCGTGTGCGTGCGTGTGGCGCTGCGCGTGTGTGGCGCTGTGCGTGCGGCTGCGTGTGGCGCTGTGCGTGCGGCTGCGTGTGGCGCTGTGCGCGTGTGGCGCTGTGCGTGTGGCGCTGTGCGTGTGGGCGTGTGGCACTGTGCGTGTGGCGCTGTGCGTGTGTGACGCTGTGCGTGTGTGGCGCTGTGCGTGTGTGGCGCTGTGCGTGCGTGTGTGGCGCTGTGCGTGCGTGTGTGGCGCTGTGCGTGTGGGTGTGTGGCGCTGTGCGTGTGCGTGTGTGGCGCTGTGCGTGTGTGGCGCTGTGCGTGTGTGTGTGTGTGTGTGTGGCGCTGTGCGTGTGTGTGTGTGGCGCTGTGCGTGTGTGTGTGGGGCACTGTGCGTGTGTGGCGCTGTGCGTGTGTGTGTGTGTGTGTGTGGCGCTGTGCGTGTGTGTGTGTGGCGCTGTGCGTGTGTGTGTGTGGCGCTGTGCGTGTGTGTGTGTGGCGCTGTGCGTGTGTGTGTGTGTGGCGCTGTGCGTGTGTGTGTGTGTGGCGCTGTGCGTGTGTGTGTGTGTGGCGCTGTGCGTGTGTGTGTGTGTGGCGCTGTGCGTGTGTGTGTGTGTGGCGCTGTGCGTGTGTGTGTGTGTGTGGCGCTGTGCGTGTGTGTGTGTGTGTGGCGCTGTGCGTGTGTGTGTGTGTGGCGCTGTGCGTGTGTGTGTGTGGCGCTGTGCGTGTGTGTGTGTGTGGCGCTGTGCGTGTGTGTGTGTGTGTGTGGCGCTGTGCATGTGTGTGTGTGTGGCGCTGTGCGTGTGTGTGTGTGGCGCTGTGCGTGTGTGTGTGTGTGGCGCTGTGCGTGTGTGTGTGTGTGTGGCGCTGTGCGTGTGTGTGTGTGTGTGGCGCTGTGCGTGTGTGTGTGTGTGTGGCGCTGTGCGTGTGTGTGTGTGTGTGGCGCTGTGCGTGTGTGTGTGTGTGGCGCTGTGCGTGTGGGTGTGTGGCACTGTGCGTGTGTGGCGCTGTGCGTGTGTGTGTGTGAGACGCCGTGTGTGTGTGTGTGGCGCCGTGCGTGTGTGTGTGTGGCGCCGTGCGTGTGTGTGTGTGTGACGCCATGCGTGTGTGCGTGTGTGGCGCCGTGCGTGTGTGCGTGTGTGGCGCCGTGCGTGTGTGCGTGTGTGGCACCGTGCGTGTGTGGCGCTGTGCGTGTGTGCGTGTGTGGCGCTGTGCGTGTGTGCGTGTGTGGCGCTGTGCGTGTGTGCGTGTGTGGCGCTGTGCGTGTGTGCGTGTGTGGCGTGTGTGCGTGTGTGGCGCTGTGCGTGTGTGCGTGTGTGGCGCTGTGCGTGTGTGGCGCTGTGCGTGTGTGGCGCTGTGCGTGTGTGCGTGTGTGGCGCTGTGCGTGTGTGACGCCGTGCGTGTGTGCGTGTGTGGCGCCGTGCGTGTGTGCGTGTGTGGCGCCGTGCGTGTGTGCGTGTGTGGCGCCGTGCGTGTGTGGCGCTGTGCGTGTGTGCGTGTGTGGCGCTGTGCGTGTGTGCGTGTGTGGCGCTGTGCGTGTGTGCGTGTGTGGCGCTGTGCGTGTGTGCGTGTGTGGCGCTGTGCGTGTGTGCGTGTGTGGCGCTGTGCGTGTGTGGCGCTGTGCGTGTGTGGCGCTGTGCGTGTGTGCGTGTGTGGCGCTGTGCGTGTGTGCGTGTGTGGCGCTGTGCGTGTGTGCGTGTGTGGCGCTGTGCGTGTGTGCGTGTGTGGCGCTGTGCGTGTGTGCGTGTGTGGCGCTGTGCGTGTGTGCGTGTGTGGCGCTGTGCGTGTGTGTGTGTGTGGCGCTGTGCATGTCTCTGAGTTGCTCTCTGAGAGTGTTTGGGAGGGAGGGGGCGTGTATATCCAAAGTGCCTCAGACTTTTGGTCGAATTGAATTTTCTAATCATGTTTATAAGCTTTTTTTTACAAAAAAAACCCGCAAAAAATGAATTTTTGTAACTTGAAAATCAGAATGGCTGGGAAATAGGAATTATCTGGAACCAGATCACCATGGACCCTTAAAATGAGGCAGCAGTGAAAGGAGGTCACTGGCTGAATTAGGGGGGGGGACTGGCCTAGAGCAGGTTTATAGAAAGAGTGCAAGGAGGGAGAGGTGAATCGGACAATGACCCCGGTCGAGGGTTTGTCCAGCCTGCCTGAAGTGACTGGCGATTATCCCCGCCCTTTCAATCATGTTCGAATTTAACCCCTTCCTTTCCTGCTGTCCTCTCCGAGGCTGCTTTTCCGTTGCCTTAAACCTGTTGCTCGTTTTGACTCTGGATGCTGAGCTCCGCCACCCCCTCCCGCCCACCAGTGCCACCCCTGAAGGCTCTGATTTTGACAGCCCCTGTGTGCTCACCGGCCGGGGTGGTGGGCAAAAGGGTTAGGGACCCGCTTGGGGCGGTTGGCCGAATGTATTGCCCGCGCTGCTACCTCCTAAGCCAGACCCCTTCGTGCTCAGGGAAAGCTGCCTGGGTTCACCCACCCCTCACCCCGATCCCTCACTGCATGTACCCCCCACATTTAACATTTCCCCCATCGTCACAGTGTCGCCCGCATCCCCGAGGGTCTCGATGTCGCCACACAACCGAGCCCGTGGGTCCGAGTACCCGCTCCACAGATTGACGCTCACAAACCCCACGCTCGATATTTCCACAGTGGCAGTGCTGAGGGAGTGCCGCACTGTTGGAGGGTCAGTGCTGAGGGAGCGCCGCACTGTTGGAGGGTCAGGGCTGAGGGAGCGCCGCCCTGTCGGAGGGTCAGGGCTGAGGGAGCGCCGCACTGTCGGAGGGTCAGTGCTGAGGGAGCGCCGCACTGTCGGAGGGTCAGGGCTGAGGGAGCGCCGCACTGTCGGAGGGTCAGTGCTGAGGGAGCGCCGCACTGTCGGAGGGTCAGTGCTGAGGGATTCCGCACTGTCGGAGGGTCAGCGCCGAGGGAGCGCCGCACTGTCGGAGGGTCAGTGCTGAGGGAGCGCCGCCCTGTCGGAGGGTCAGTGCTGAGGGAGCGCCGCCCTGTCGGAGGGTCAGCGCCGAGGGAGCGCCGCACTGTCGGAGGGTCAGCGCCGAGGGAGCGCCGCACTGTCGGAGGGTCAGTGCTGAGGGAGTGCCGCACTGTCGGAGGGTCAGTACTGAGGGAGCGCCGCGCTGTCGGAGGGTCAGTGCTGAGGGAGCGCCGCACTGTCGGAGGGTCAGTACTGAGGGAGCGCCATCTTTCAGATTAAGATGTTGAAACCCGAGCCCCTTCCTACCCTTTCGGTGGATGTAAAATCCCACAGCCACGACTGGATGAAGCAGAGTGGGGATATTGTCCCCAGCAACCTGGAGCCAATAGTTATCCCTCAACCAACATCTCTTTTTATAAAAGCTTGACAGACCCATCCCCACTAGTACTGTACCCCAGTGTTACACAGTGACAGACACGTCCCCACCAGTACTGTACCCCAGTGTTATACAGTGACAGACCCGTCCCCACCAGTACTGTACCCCAGTGTTACACAGTGACAGACCCGTCCCCACCAGTACTGTACCCCAGTGTTATACAGTGACAGACCCGTCCCCACCAGTAGTGTACCCCAGTGTTATACAGTGACAGACCCGTCCCCACCAGTACTGTACCCCAGTGTGATAGTGACAGACCCGTCCCCACCAGTACTGTACCCCAGTGTTATGCAGTGACAGACCCGTCCCCGCCAGTACTGTACCCCAGTGTTATACAGTGACAGACCCGTCCCCACCAGTACTGTACCCCAGTGTTATACAGTGACAGACCCGTCCCCACTAGTACTGTACCCCAGTGTTATACAGTGACAGACCCGTCCCCACCAGTACTGTACCCCAGTGTTATACAGTGACAGACCCGTCCCCACCAGTACTGTACCCCAGTGTTATACAGTGACAGACCCGTCCCCACTAGTACTGTACCCCAGTGTTATACAGTGACAGACCCGTCCCCACCAGTACTGTACCCCAGTGTTATACAGTGACAGACCCATCCCCACCAGTACTGTACCCCAGTGTTATACAGTGACAGACCCGTCCCCACCAGTGCTGTACCCCAGTGTTACACAGTGACAGACCCGTCCCCACCAGTACTGTACCCCAGTGTTATACAGTGACAGACCCGTCCCCACCAGTACTGTACCCCAGTGTTACACAGTGACAGACCCGTCCCCACCAGTACTGTACCCCAGTGTTATACAGTGACAGACCCGTCCCCACCAGTACTGTACCCCAGTGTTATACAGTGACAGACCCGTCCCCACCAGTACTGTACCCCAGTGTGATAGTGACAGACCCGTCCCCACCAGTACTGTACCCCAGTGTTATACAGTGACAGACCCGTCCCCACCAGTACTGTACCCCAGTGTGATAGTGACAGACCCGTCCCCACCAGTACTGTACCCCAGTGTTATACAGTGACAGACCCGTCCCCACCAGTACTGTACCCCAGTGTTATGCAGTGACAGACCCGTCCCCGCCAGTACTGTACCCCAGTGTTATACAGTGACAGACCCGTCCCCACCAGTACTGTACCCCAGTGTTATACAGTGACAGACCCGTCCCCACTAGTACTGTACCCCAGTGTTATACAGTGACAGACCCGTCCCCACCAGTACTGTACCCCAGTGTTATACAGTGACAGACCCGTCCCCACCAGTACTGTACCCCAGTGTTATACAGTGACAGACCCATCCCCACCAGTACTGTACCCCAGTGTGATACAGTGACAGACCCGTCCCCACCAGTACTGTACCCCAGTGTTATACAGTGACAGACCCGTCCCCACCAGTGCTGTACCCCAGTGTTACACAGTGACAGACCCGTCCCCACCAGTGCTGTACCCCAGTGTTATACAGTGACAGACCCGTCCCCACCAGTACTGTACCCCAGTGTTACACAGTGACAGACCCGTCCCCACCAGTACTGTACCCCAGTGTTATACAGTGACAGACCCGTCCCCACCAGTACTGTACCCCAGTGTTATACAGTGACAGACCCGTCCCCACCAGTACTGTACCCCAGTGTGATACAGTGACAGACCCGTCCCCACCAGTACTGTACCCCAGTGTTATACAGTGACAGACCCGTCCCCACCAGTACTGTACCCCAGTGTTATACAGTGACAGACCCGTCCCCACCAGTACTGTACCCCAGTGTTATACAGTGACAGACCCGTCCCCACCAGTACTGTACCCCAGTGTTATACAGTGACAGACCCGTCCCCACCAGTATTGTACCCCAGTGTTATACAGTGACAGACCCGTCCCCACTAGTACTGTACCCCAGTGTTATACAGTGACAGACCCGTCCCCACCAGTACTGTACCCCAGTGTTATACAGTGACAGACCCGTCCCCACCAGTACTGTACCCCAGTGTTATACAGTGACAGACCCGTCCCCACCAGTACTGTACCCCAGTGTGATACAGTGACAGACCCGTCCCCACCAGTACTGTACCCCAGTGTTATACAGTGACAGACCCGTCCCCACCAGTACTGTACCCCAGTGTTATACAGTGACAGACCCGTCCCCACCAGTACTGTACCCCAGTGTTATACAGTGACAGATACTGTCCCCACCAGTACTGTACCCCAGTGTTACACAGTGACAGACCCGTCCCCACCAGTACTGTACCCCAGTGTTATACAGTGACAGACCCGTCCCCACCAGTACTGTACCCCAGTGTTATACAGTGACAGACCCGTCCCCACCAGTACTGTACCCCAGTGTTATACAGTGACAGACCCGTCCCCACCAGTACTGTACCCCAGTGTTACACAGTGACAGACCCGTCACCATTGGTACTGTGCCATCCTCTAACTCTGTCTCCCTCACTCTCTGCCTCTCCTTCACACTCCTCATCTCAATCGCACCCCAGTGACTCTCGCGCTTGAGTCGCCGTGAAAGCGAGGGGCGCGGGACCAGACCCCCATTCCCTCCACGACGTCTCGGCTCCTCCTCCTCGCCCACCTGCGCCCTGGGGAGGGCTGAAAACGGCGGCCGCCGGCTGACCTTGACCGAGCTGAACCTTCCGATCTGCTGACCCTGTGACACGCGCCCGGCCTCCTGCAGAGCAGAGCAGGGGAGGGAGGGAGGGAGGGAGGGAGTGGGTGTGGGAGAGGGCCGGATCGCTTGTCCCCGGAGCCCCGATGGGTTTGCAGCTTGAGACCACGGGGAACGTGGTTCCCTGGGGGAGCGTCCTGAACGCGGGCACCGAGTAGCGGGAGAGCTGCCCAGCAGTGCCCCTTAGGGACACCGCTCTCCGCAAGCCTGGAACTGCTGGTGTGCTCCATGTCTAAACCTTTCTCTCTCTAAGTGCCTTTCCATTTTATCTTTTGGCTGTTGTATATATCGCAAACGCTACACGTTCTTTTCAGAACGGACTGACATCTCTCTTCTCTCGAGTACTGAATGTATCTTGACGTCTGAACTCCGTTTACAGCAGTGTTAGAACTGGACAAGTGAGTGGGAGAAAGTGCAATTTACTACGTGTCTTTGTACATAGACAGTGTCAATAAATATGCCTCATGACAGTGCGTCCCTGTGTCGTGTCTTCAATCCTGCTCTCTCTTTCTCTGGGACAACCCCTCTCATCTCTACAGTGCTCTCACCCCAGTAAAACATTCCCCAGGGTGCTTCACAATGGCATACATCGGACAGGATCTGACCCCGAGCCACATGCGGAGATATTAGGGACGGGCGACCCAAAGCTCGGTCAGAGAGGTCGGTTTTTAAGGAGGGTCTTAAAGGAGGAGGGGGAGAGGTTGAGGGAGGGAATTCCAGAGCTCAGGGCCCCTCGCCCCCAGGCAGCTGAAGGCACGGCCGCCAATGGCGGAGCGATGGGAATCGGGGGCGGATGCTCGAGAGGCCGGAATTGGAGGAGCGCAGAGATCTCGGAGGGTTGTAGGAGGTGACAGAGATAGGGAGGGTTGTAGGGGGCTGGAGGAGGTGACAGAGATAGGGAGGGTTGTAGGGGGCTGGAGGAGGTGACAGAGATAGGGAGGTTTGTAGGGGCTGGAGGAGGTTGCAGAGATAGGGAGGGTTGTAGGGGCTGGAGGAGGTTACAGAGATAGGGAGGGGTGTGGGGGCTGGAGGAGGTTACAGCGATAGGGAGGGTTGTAGGGGGCTGGAGGAGGTTACAGAGATAGGGAGGTTTGTAGGGGGCTGGAGGAGGTTACAGAGTTAGGGAGGGTTGTAGGGGGCTGGAGGAGGTTACAGAGATAGGGAGGGGTGTAGGGGCTGGAGGAGGTTACAGAGATAGGGAGGGTTGTAGGGGCTGGAGGAGGTTACAGAGATAGGGAGGGTTGTTGGAGCTGGAGGGGGTTACAGAGATAGGGAGGGGTGTAGGGGCTGGAGGAGGTTACAGAGATAGGGAGGGTTGTTGGAGCTGGAGGGGGTTACAGAGATAGGGAGGGGTGTAGGGGGCTGGAGGAGGTTACAGAGATAGGGAGGGTTGTAGGGGCTGGAGGAGGTTACAGAGATAGGGAGGGTTGTTGGAGCTGGAGGGGGTTACAGAGATAGGTAGGGGTGTAGGGGGCTGGAGGAGGTTACAGAGATAGGGAGGGGTGTAGGGGGCTGGAGGAGGTTACAGAGATAGGGAGGGGTGTAGGGGGCTGGAGGAGGTTACAGAGATTCGGATGGGTAAAGCCAGGGAGGGATTTGTAAACGAGGTGGAGAATTTGAAAATCAGGATGTTGTTTTACCGTGTGGGTCAGCAAGTGCAGGGGGTGATGGGTGAAAGGGGCTCGGTGTGAGCTAAGACACTGGGGCAGCAGAGTTTTGGATGAGACCCAGTTTATGGATGGCAGAATGTGGGAGAGCAGCTGGAGGCGCACTGGAATAGTGACCAGTGGTGTTACCAACAATGGAGGAGGGTTTCAGCGGTAGATGAGCTGAGATTTCACGAGGAATCTACACACATTAGTTCAGAGAAGGTTCAGTCGGCCGATTCCTGGGACGAAGGGGGTTTGTCTGATGAGGAAAGGTTGAGCAGGTTGGGCCTCTACCCATTGGAGTTTAGAAGAATGAGAGGTGATCTTATTGAAACATATCAGATTCTGAGGGGAGGGGGTTTGACAGGGTGGATGCTGAGAGGATGTTTCCACCCCTCGTGGGGTGAATCTAGAACGAGGGGAGGAGGGGGCACAGTTTCAGAATAAGGGGTCTCCCATTGAAGACGGAGATGAGGAGGAATTTCTTCTCTCAGAGGATGGTCAGTCTGTGGAATTATCTACCCCCCACAGAGAGCAGTGGGGGCCGGGTCACTGAATATATTCAAGGCTGAGTTTGGGGGGAGTCAAATGTTAAGGGGTACAGACAGGACAGTGAAGATGAGGCCAAAATCTGGTCAACCAAGCTCTTATCGAATTGGGGAGCAAGCCCGAGGGGTTGAATGCGAAAGGGAGTAGGCTGTCCCTTAGGTCAGGGGTGAAGCCGGGCGTTGGAAAGAGGCGACCTTGGTAATATGGGGCCAGAAGCTCGTGCTGGGGTCACACGTGACCGCGGTTTTCAAACCAGGGTGTGTAGAGACTTGCCCATGGGGAAATAATCAAAGGCTGGGTTTGACTGTGACTAAATTGCGTAAAGTCCTGCAGATCAGAGAGTCAGGTACCAGAGGTGAATCTGACAAAGCTTCCCCACCAGAGGTAGATTCTCCGATCCTTGCTCTCATCCAACGAGGCTCTGTTGTGGAAGGAGCTGTTCAACATTCACCCTTTTCCGTCTTGAATTATAGAGCACAAAAGTCGCTTGCCTAATAACAGAACTTGAATCTCCCCGGAAAGAGAGGTGTCGCCAGAGCTTTTTAGTCTTGCGCTCACCAGGACAAATGCAAGAATGCCAAATTTCAAACTATCACAACTTATACGGCAGGAGGAAAAGGTGCTAATTGGTTGGCAAGTTGGCTCTGATTGGCTGAGCGGCTTTGGCATGGAAAGATACCATTCATATTCCGTACAGCATGTTGATCTATATCTTTCTGTTCAACTAGACCGTTTTTCTGTGATAAGTTGCTTGCTCCTCGAAAGAAGCCCAGTTCAAGTCTCTGCTATTCTGGGTAACAGCAGCGAAAGTGAATGAATTGCTTTAAGAGAAGGACCAACTGCTTGAGAAGGAAGACAGCAGCCCTTTTTTTGGGTTTTTTTTTTGGCAGTCCGGTGCCAGTCCACAACCGGAAGTGAACACAAGGCGTACCTGAGTTGCTGCACACCGGAATAGAGTATCTGCGAGTGTTTGTATTGAACGTTTAAGCCAATGTTGCAGCCTGAGGAGCGGCGGAGAAGGATCAAGAGCGCGCCCCCTCCCATCCCGGTCGCAACACCCGATTACCTGTGGCTGGTTGTTTGTGCCGGGTCAACTGGGCTTTCGGCGAACAGACTCCACAGCAGCGATGGGGGCCTATCCCACTACAATGCGGCACTGCATTTAACAGTCCTTGTGCCATTCATCCTACTAAAAATGCAACGGTGAGCGGGGAAACGTCCTCGGTTAATTTTACATAGTCAGTTTGCGATTCCTGGGGGAGGGGGAGGTGGCAAACAATTTCAGAAGCCTTTGCAGGGCTAGAGGGAGGGAGCAGGGGGGGGTGAATGGGGACGGACTGGATTGACCTGCCAAGAGCGAGTGTGGAATCTGGGCCAGTGGACTCCTCCTGTGCTCCCATGGCTGTGGAATGAAGACAGGCTGGTGCTAAGTGCCAAGAAAGAACATTATCAGTAATGGTCAGTACCAACCCCAGCTTTGGGTACGACTCTGTATCTAACCCCGTGCTGTCCCTGTCCTGGGAGTGTTTGATGGGGACAGTGTAGAGGGAGCTTTACTCTGTATCTAACCCCGTGCTGTACCTGTCCTGGGAGTGTTTGATGGGGACCGTGTAGAGGGAGCTTTACTCTGTATCTAACCCTGTGCTGTACCTGCCCTGGGAGTGTTTGATGGGGACAGTGTAGAGGGAGCTTTACTCTGTATCTAACCCCGTGCTGTACCTGTCCTGGGAGTGTTTGATGGGGACGGTGCAGAGGGAGCTTTACTCTGTATCTAACCCCGTGCTGTACCTGTCCTGGGAGTGTTTGATGGGGACAGTGTAGAGGGAGCTTTACTCTGTATCTAACCCCGTGCTGTACCTGTCCTGGGAGTGTTTAATGGGGACGGTGTAGAGGGAGCTTTACTCTGTATCTAACCCCGTGCTGTACCTGTCCTGGGAGTGTTTAATGGGGACGGTGTAGAGGGAGTGTGATGTACTAGCTAAGACACTGGGAGGAGCTCTTGCTCTGTTTTTCACCCTGCAAATCTCCAAACCATTTGCCGTGTCTTCAACATTTGCAATTGATTAAAGCTGAACATCAGAAGATCTAATTTTAAACTTTCTTTTGAAAAAAAAATCAAGAGGCAAAGCCTTCAACCGAAACTGACTCTGAAAAATTCCATCTTCATTTTTGAAACCATTTTTAGGAATGATGAAGCCTCTTCAAGTATAAAAATGTGTGTTCCCAAGTATTTACAACCCCAGAAACAGGCCATTCAGCCCCTCTGCTCTGTGCCAGTGTTTCCTGCCACCCCACACCCAGCCTCCTCCCACCCCCCCTACTCCATCTCCCCCGCCTCTATCCCCCGAATCCTTCTTTTCCTTTCCCCCCCTCGTGTGTTTATCCAGCTCCTTAAACACATCGACACGATTCACCTCCACCCCCTCCCTGTGGGATCGAGTTCCACACTCTCCCCGCTCTCCGGGTAAAGACCTTTCTCCTGAATTCCCTCCCCCCCGATCGGATTTATTAGGGACTGTCTTATATTGATGGCCCCCCCTCCTAGTTCTGGTCTCTCTCCCCCCGTCCCCCACAAGTGGAAACATCTTCTCTACGTCGACCCTATCGAAACCCCCTCCGTCATTTTAAAGAGCTCGATCGGGTCACCCCCGCCCCTCAGCCTCCTCTTTCCCAGAGTAAAGAGCCCTGGCCGGTTCAACCTTTCCCGATAGTTATAACCTCTCCGATCTGGGATCATCCTCGTCAATCTTTCTCACACCTTCTCCAGTGTCTCCATATCCTTTTTATAACACGGAGACCGGAACTGTGCTCGGTATTCCGAGTGGGATACGGAGTCCGGATCTGTGCACGGAATTCCAGGGATTCCCTATCTCCGTAACCTCCTCCAGCCCCTACACCCCTCCCTATCTCTGTAACCTCCTCCAGCCCCTACACCCCTCCCTATCTCTGTAACCTCCTCCAGCCCCTGCAACCCTCCCTATCTCTGTAACCTCCTCCAGCCCCTACACCCCTCCCTATCTCTGTAACCTCCTCCAGCCCCTGCAACCCTCCCTATCTCTGTAACCTCCTCCAGCCCCTGCAACCCTCCCTATCTCTGTAACCTCCTCCAGCCCCTACAACCCTCCCTATCTCTGTAACCTCCTCCAGCCCCTACACCCCTCCCTATCTCTGTCACCTCCTCCAGCCCCTACAGCCCTCCCTATCTCTGTAACCTCCTCCAGCCCCTACAACCCTCCCTATCTCTGTAACCTCCTCCAGCCCCTACAACCCTCCCTATCTCTGTAACCTCCTCCAGCCCCTACAACCCTCCCTATCTCTGTAGCCTCCTCCAGCCCCTACAACCCTCCCTATCTCTGTAACCTCCTCCAGCCCCGACAACCCTCCCTATCTCTGTAACCTCCTCCAGCCCCTACAACCCTCCCTATCTCTGTAACCTCCTCCAGCCCCTACAACCCTCCCTATCCCTGTAACCTCCTGCAGCCCCTACAACCCTCCCTATCTCTGTAACCTCCTGCAGCCCCCTACAACCCTCCCTATCTCTGTAACCTCCTCCAGCCCCTACAACCCTCCCTATCTCTGTAATCTCCTCCAGCCCCGACAACCCTCCCTATCTCTGTAACCTCCTCCAGTCCCTACACCCCTCCCTATCTCTGTAACCTGCTCCAGCCCCTACAAACCTCCCTATCTCTGTAACCTCCTCCAGCCCCTACAACCCTCCCTATCTCTGTAACCTCCTCCAGCCCCTACAACCCTCCCTATCTCTGTAACCTCCTCCAGCCCCCTACAACCCTCCCTATCTCTGTAACCTCCTCCAGCCCCGACAACCCTCCCTATCTCTGTAACCTCCTCCAGCCCCCTACAACCCTCCCTATCTCTGTAACCTCCTACAACCCTCCCTATCTCTGTAACCTCCTACAACCCTCCCTATCTCTGTAACCTCCTACAACCCTCCGAGATCTCTGCGCTCCTCCTCCAATTCCGGCCTCTTGACCATCCCCCGATTCCCATCGCTCCGCCATTGGTGGCCGTGCCTTCAGCTGCCTGAGGGGGGACCCTGAGCTCTGGAATTCCCCCCCTCAACCTCTCCACCTCTCTCTCTCTCTCTCTCTCTCCTCCTCAAAAACCGACCTCTCTGACCGAGCCTTTGGGTCCCCTGTCCCTAATATCCCCGCATGTGGCTCGGGGTCAGATTCTGCCTGATTTACCCTCCCGTGAAGTGTCTCGGGGGGGCTTCTGACTGCGGTACAGGTGCTATATAAATGCAGCTTGCCTGGCATCCCATGGAGGTGAATTCAACCCCTCCCCCTCCCTCTCCCCCCACCACCCCGCCCGCCACCCAGGTCAGGTGGTATCAAAGACCATCAGCGTCACCCTGCCCCCACCCACACCCACCCAGCGCCCCCCCAGCACCAGGAGACCTGCCATTTACTGACCTGCAGTGTGAAAAGGTGCATTTGCGTAGCGCCGCTCACGACCCCCAATCCACTCAGCAGCGCCTCGCAGCCGACGAAGTCCTTTATTTTGGAAAGTGGGCTCAGTGTTGCACGGCCGGAAGGGCAGCAGCTATCGGTGCACACAGCAAGATCCCACCAATCCCGCCCACGCATTGATAGTTGACCCAGAACGTACTTACCTGGTCATCTCGGGTTGAGGGGAAAATAGGGAAGCGGGAGGTCCCGGGACACATTGGGGAGAATGCACACACACACACACACACACACACACCCCCGCCTCACCCCCTCACCCCCTCACCAACTGATGCCCGCCCAGAATCACTGATTTGTACCTCACCGAATGAAGCCCATCGAGTGTGCGCCAACTCTCTGAATGAGCAACTTGCCCAGTCCCCCTCCCCTCTCCCTGCCCTCTCTCCCCGTCTCCCCGCACATTCTTCCCCCTCAGATAATGATCCGATTCCCCCCTCCCCTTTGGAAAGCCTCGGTTGACCCTGCCTCCCCCACACTCTCAGGCAGCGCCTTCCAGATCCTAACCACTCGCCGCGTGAGAAAGTTTCTCCTCGCGTCTCCGTCGCTGCTTTTGCCGATCGCCTTAAACCCGCCTCCCTCTGGTTCTCGATCCTCCCGCCAATGGGAACGGTTTCTCCCTCTGTCCACTCTGTCCCAGACCCCCCACCTCGTGATTTTGAACACCCTCGATCAAATCTCCTCTCGACCTTCTCTTCTCCAAGGAGAACAGTCCCAACTATTTTTCATTCATTCACAGGATGTGGGTGTTGCTGGCCGGGCCCAGCATTTGTTGCCCATCCCTTATTGCCCCCTTGAGAAGGTGGGGGGTGAGCCGCCTTCTTGAGCCGCTGCAGTCCCCGTGTGGTGTAGGTACACCCACCGTGCTGTTAGGGAGGGAGTTCCAGGGTTTTGACCCAACGACAGTGAAGGAACGGCCGATATATTTCCAAGTCGGGATGGTGAGTGTCTCGGAGGGGAACTTGCAGGTGGTGGTGTTCCCCATGTGTCTGCTGCCCTTGTCCTTCTAGGTGGTAGAGGTGGTGGGTTTGGGCGGCGCTGTCGAAGGAGCCTTGGTGAGTTGCTGCAGTGCATCTTGTAGATGGTACACACACACTGCTGCCCCTGTGCGTCGGTGGTGGAGGGAGTGAATGTTTGTGGATGGGGTGCCGATCAAGCGGGGGTTGCTTTGTCATGGATGGTGTCGAGCTTCTTGAGTGTTGTGGGAGCCGCACTCATCCAGGCAAGTGGGGAGTATCCCATCACACTCCTGACTTGTGCCTTGTAGATGGGGGACAGGCTTTGGGGAGTCAGGAGGTGAGTTACTCTCCGCAGGATTCCCAGCCTCTGACCTGCTCTTGTAGCCACAGTATTTATCTGGCTGGGTCCAGTTCAGTTTCTGGTCAATGGTAACCCCCAGGATGTTGACAGTGGGGGATTCAGTGATGGTAATGCCATTGAATGTCAAGGGGGCGATGGTTAGATTCTCTCTTGTTGGAGATGGCCCTTGCCTGGCACTTGTGTGGCGCGAATGTTACTTGCCACTTGTCAGCCCAAGCCTGGATATTGTCCAGGTCTTGCTGCATTTGGACATGGACTGCTTCAATATCTGAGGGGTCGTAAATGGTGCTGAACATTGTGCGATCACCAGCGAACATCCCCACTTCTGACCTTATGATGGAAGGAAGGTCATCGATGAAGCAGCTGAAGATGGTTGGGTCGAGGACACTAACCCTGAGGAACTCCTGCAGTGATGTCCTGGAACTGAGATGACTGATCCCCAACAACCACAACCATCTTCCTTTGTGCTCGGTATGACTCCAACCAGTGGAGAGTTTTCCCCTGATTCCCATTGACTCCAGTTTTGCTCGGGCTCCTTGATGCCACACTCGGTCAAATGCTGCCTCGATGTCAAGGGCAGTCACTCTCACCTCACCTCGAGAGTTCAGCTCTTTTGTCCATGTTTGAACCAAGGCTGTAATGAGGTCAGGAGCTGAGTGGCCCTGGTGGAACCCAAATTGGGCGTCAGTGAGCAGGTTATTGCTAAGCAAGTGCCGCTTGATAGCACTGTTGATGACCCCTTCCATTACTTTACTGATGATGGAGAGTAGACTGATGGGGCAGTAATTGGCCGGGTTGGATTTGTCCTGCTTTTTGTGTACAGGATACACCTGGGCAATTTTCCACATAGCCGGGTAGATGCCAATGTTGTAGCTGTACTGGAACAGCTTGGCTAGGGGTTGTGGCAAGTTCTGGAGCACAAGTCTTCAGTACTATTGCTGGAATATTGTCAGGGCCCATAGCCTTTGCAATATCCAGTGCCTTCAGCCGTTTCTTGATATCACATGGAGTGAATCAAATTGGCTGAAGACTGGCATCTGTGATGCTGGGGACCTCCAGAGGAGGCCGAGATGGATCATCCACTCGGCACTTCTGGCTGAAGATTGTTGTGAATGCTTCAGCCTTACCTTTCGCACTGATGTGCTGGGCTCCTCCATCATTGAGGATGGGGATATTTGTGGAGCCTCCTCCTCCAGTGAGTTGTTTAATTGTCCACCACTATTCACGACTGGATGTGGCAGGACTGCAGAGCTTAGATCTGATCCGTTGGTTGTGGGATCGCTTAGCTCTGTCTATCACTTGCTGCTTATGCTGTTTGGCATGCAAGTAGTCCTGTTTTATAGCCTCACCAGGTTGACACCTCATTTTTTAGGTTTGCCTGATGCTGCTCCTGGCATGGCCTCCTACACTCTTCATTGAACCAGGGTTGATCCCCTGGCTTGATGGTAATGGTAGAGTTGGGGATATGCCGGGCCATGAGGTTACAGATTGTGTTCGAGTACAATTCTGCTGCTGCTGATGGCCCACAGCGCCTCATGGATGCCCAGTCTTGAGTTGCTAGATCTGTTTGAAATCTATCCCATTTAGCAGGGTGGTAGTGACACACAACACGATGGAGGGTATCCTCAATGTGAAGGTGGGACTTCATCTCCACAATGATTGTGCGGTGGTCACTCCTACCGATACTGTCATGGGCAGATACATCTGCGGCCGGCAGGTTGGTGAGGATGTAGTCAAGTATGTTTTTCCCTCTTGTTGGTTCCCTCACCACCTGCTGCAGACCCAGTCTAGCAGCTATGTCCTTTAGGACTCGGCCAGCTAAGTCAGTAGTGGTGCTACCGAGCCACTCTTGGTGATGGACACTGAAGTCCCCCCACCCAGAGTACATTCTGCACCCTTGCCACCCTCAGTGCTTCCTCCAAGTGGTGTTCAACATGGAGGAGGCACTGATTCACCAGCTGAGGGAGGGCGGTACAGGGTAATCAGCAGGAGGTTTCCTTGCTCATGTTTGACCTGATGCCCTGAGACTTCATGGGGTCCGGAGTTGATGTTGAGGACTCCCAGGGTAACTCCCTCCCGACTGTATACCACTGTGCCCCAACCTCTGCTGGGTCTGTCCTGCCGGTGGGACAGGACATACCCAGGGATGGTGATGGTGGTGTCTGGGACATTGTCTGTAAGGTATGGTTCCGTGCGGACAATGAGAGACCTCGCTACCTCGAAGGGGCACATCCCTCCACCCAGCAGCGCTCCAGTTACCTGCAGTGGTCCCAGCCTCGCTCTAACCATTCTGCTGGCAAACACCACAGCCTTTATTTAGCTGCCTGGCATTGTCCCAATATAGAATACAGATCCATGTCCACAGCGGGCTGGTGGTTTCCTCCTCGCAGCGCTGTGTCACGCACCGAGCTATCTGTCAGGGCCGACGTGCGTCTCTGATCAAAGCGCCCGGTCTGCGCCGGGAGGGGGGGATAGAGTCCGCGCGACAGACCAGGCAATCAGCTGTCTCTGTGAGGGAGAGTGATACACAGGGACGGTGTAGAGGGAGCTTTACTCTGTATCTAACCCTTTGCTGTACCTGTCCTGTGTGTGTTTCATTGGGTCAGTGTAGAGGGAGATTTACTCTGTATCTAACCCCGTGCTGTACCTGTCCTGGGAGTGTTTGATGGGGACGGTGTAGAGGGAGCTTTACTCTGTATCTAACCCCGTGCTGTACCTGTCCTGGGAGTGTTTGATGGGGACGGTGTCGAGGGAGCTTTACTCTGTATCTAACCCCATGCCGTACCTGTCCTGGGAGTGTTTGATGGGGACGGTGTAGAGGGAGCTTTACTCTGTATCTAACCCCGTGCCGTACCTGTCCTGGGAGTGTTTGATGGGGACGGTGTAGAGGGAGCTTTACTCTGTATCTAACCCCGTGCTGTACCTGTCCTGGGAGTGTTTGATGGGGACGGTGTAGAGGGAGCTTTACTCTGTATCTAACCCCGTGCTGTACCTGCCCTGGGAGTGTTTGATGGGGTCGGTGTAGAGGGAGCTTTACTCTGTATCTAACCCCGTGCTGTACCTGTCCTGGGAGTGTTTGATGGGGTCGGTGTAGAGGGAGCTTTACTCTGTATCTAACCCCGTGCTGTACCTGTCCTGGGAGTGTTTGATGGGGACAGTGTAGAAGGGAGCTTTACTCTGTATCTAACCCCGTGCTGTACCTGTCCTGGGAGTGTTTAATGGGGACGGTGTAGAGGGAGCTTTACTCTGTATCTAACCCCGTGCTGTACCTGTCCTGGGAGTGTTTGATGGGGTCGGTGTAGAGGGAGCTTTACTCTGTATCTAACCCCGTGCTGTACCTGTCCTGGGAGTGTTTGATGGGGACGGTGTCGAGGGAGCTTTACTCTGTATCTAACCCCGTGCTGTACCTGTCCTGGGAGTGTTTGATGGGGATGGTGTAGAGGGAGCTTTACTCTGTATCTAACCCCGTGCTGTACCTGTCCTGGGAGTGTTTGATGGGGATGGTGTAGAGGGAGCTTTACTCTGTATCTAACCCTGTGCTGTCCCCTCAGTCACTCCTTGCTATGTGTTAATTCTCCCCAATAGCATGCATTATAATACAGCAGCTCTGACACTTCCCGCAGCTCCACACGCGCCGTGAAGAATGCAGAATTTCCCAGCACAGGAAGCGGCCATTCGGCCCAGCAGGTCAGTGCTGGCCCGCTGCCGACAGCGACACGTCAACTTCCAGATCGAGCGGCCGCACGAGTCAACCCTCGGGCAACCCCAGCCGGCCTTCTCTCCTCCCCCAGCGGACCCCACACCCACTCCCGGGGATTTGGAAACGGGATGGCGCGGAGGGGTGGGGCGGCGATGCCTCGTGCAGTCGCATAGCTGGCTGGCAAACACCGTCGCCGCCACCGCCCCCGGTGGCCATCTGGTGGAAGTTCAGCCGATGGCAGGAGGCGGGGGGGGCGGGGTGCAGGGGTGGAGTGGGGGGGGGAGTCCGGGGATGCGAGGCAATTGGGCCGGGGGGGGCGGCGCGAGTCGACCTGGGTCCCAGCAGCGAGCTAAAAACAAATCACGCCATCGACCGCATCCTTCGGCATTCTTGTGAATAATCCACCCCCTGTTTGCCGACAGCAGCCGGGCGGGGGGGACTGTGGAATTCAGGAATCTTGAACCAGACCATGCGGTCGACAAATGCTTCATTGCTGTGCCTCAGGCCAGGCACCGCTCCAAGTGCTCGGCCCAGCAATAAATATCCCAGTCAGGGCCCGTGCAGGATCCCAGTGGGACAAGGCAGGAAGGCACATGTGGAAAACGGTGGGACTTCCGGATGCCTCAGCTGTGTTCCTCCTCCTCCTCCTCCCCGCTTAACCCTGTCAGGCCCAGAGTGTTCCTGCTGCAATTCAGTCACCCTCTTCCCTCAACGGCGCGATGGATTTCACTGTGTCCGCGCTTGCTCACTCCCACACACACACTCACTCACTCACACACAGACAGTCTCACACACACACACATATTGACACAGTCTCACACACACACACATATTGACACAGTCTCACACACACACACATATTGACACAGTCTCACACACTCACATTGACACCGTCTCACACACTCACATTGACACCGTCTCACACACTCACATTGACACCGTCTCACACACTCACATTGACACCGTCTCACACACTCACATTGACACAGTCTCACACACACTCACATTGACACTATCTCACACACACTCACACATTGACACAGTCTCACACACACATTGACACAGTCTCACACACACACATTGACACAGTCTCACACACACTCACACATTGACACAGTCTCACACTCACATTGACACAGTCTCACACACACTCACATTGACACAGTCTCACACACACTCACACATTGACACAGTCTCACTCACACATTGACACAGTCTCACACACACATTGATACAGTCTCTCACACACTCACATTGACAGTCTCACACACACTCACACATTGATAGTATCTCACACGCACACTCACATTGACACAGTCTCACACACACACTCACACATTGACAGTCTCTCACACATATTCACACTCACACATTGACACAGTCTCACACACTCACATTGACACAGTCTCACACAAACTCACACTCACACATTGATAGTATCTCACATGCACACTCACATTGACACAGTCTCACACACACATTGACAGTCTCACACACACATTGACACAGTCTCACACACACTCACATTGACACAGTCTCACACACACACGTTCACATTGACACAGTCTCTCTCACACACACACTCACAGATTGACGCAGTCTCACACACACTCACATTGACACAGTCTCACACACACTCACATTGACACAGTCTCACACATACACTCACACATTGATAGTGTCTCACATGCACACTCACATTGACACAGTCTCACACACACATTGACACAGTCTCACACACACACATTGACACAGTCTCACACACACACACATTGACAGTCTCACACACACACACATTGACACAGTCTCACACACACACACATTGACACAGTCTCACACACACACACATTGACACAGTCTCACACACACTCACATTGACACAGTCTCACACACACATTGACAGTCTCACACACACATTGACACAGTCTCACACACACTCACATTGACACAGTCTCACACACACACGTTCACATTGACACAGTCTCTCTCACACACACACTCACAGATTGACGCAGTCTCACACACACTCACATTGACACAGTCTCACACACACTCACATTGACACAGTCTCACACATACACTCACACATTGATAGTGTCTCACATGCACACTCACATTGACACAGTCTCACACACACATTGACACAGTCTCACACACACACATTGACACAGTCTCACACACACACACATTGACAGTCTCACACACACACACATTGACACAGTCTCACACACACACACATTGACACAGTCTCACACACACTCACATTGACACAGTCTCACACACACATTGACACAATCTCACACACACATTGACACAGTCTCACACACACACATTGACACAGTCTCACACACACTCACATTGACACAGTCTCACACACACTCACATTGACACAGTCTCACACATACACTCACACATTGATAGTATCTCACATGCACACTCACATTGACACAGTCTCACACACACATTGACACAGTCTCACACACACACATTGACACAGTCTCACACACACACACATTGACAGTCTCACACACACACACATTGACACAGTCTCACACACACTCACATTGACACAGTCTCACACACACTCACATTGACACAGTCTCACACACACTCACATTGACACAGTCTCACACACACTCACATTGACACAGTCTCACACACACTCACATTGACACAGTCTCACACACACTCACATTGACACAGTCTCACACACACTCACATTGACACAGTCTCACACACACTCACATTGACACAGTCACACACACTCACATTGACACAGTCTCACACACACACACATTGACACAGTCTCACACACACACACATTGACACAGTCTCACACACACTCACATTGACACAGTCTCACACACACTCACATTGACACAGTCACACACACACATTGACACAGTCACACACACTAACATTGACACAGTCTCTCACACACACGTTCACATTGACACAGTCTCACACACACACACGTTCACGTTGACACAGTCTCTCTCACACACACTCACAGATTGAAGCAGTCTCACACACACTCACATTAACACAGTCTCACACACACACACACTCACATTGACACAGTCACACACACACTCACATTGACACAGTCTCACACATACACTCACACATTGATAGTATCTCACATGCACACACATTGACACAGTCTCACACACATATTGACACAGTCTCACACACACATTGACACAGTCTCACACACTCACACGTTGACAGTCTCTCACACATATTCACACTCACATTGACACAGTCTCACACACACATTGATAAAGTCTCTCACACACATTGATACAGTCTCTCACACACATTGATACAGTCTCACACACACATTGACACAGTCTCACACACTCACACATTGACAGTCTCTCACACATATTCACACTCACACATTGACACAGTATCACACACACATTGACAGTCTCTCACACATACTCACACTCACACATTGATAGTATCTCACATGCACACTCACATTGACACAGTCTCTCACACACACATTGACACAGTCTCACACACACACACATTGACACAGTCTCACACACACATTGACACAGTCTCTCACACACACATTGACACAGTCTCACACACACACATTGACACAGTCTCACACACACACATTGACACAGTCTCACACACACACACATTGACACAGTCTCACACACACACTCACATTGACACAGTCTCACACACACATTGACACAGTCTCACACACACACATTGACACAGTCTCACACACACACATTGACACAGTCTCACACACACACACACATTGACACAGTCTCTCACACACACATTGACACAGTCTCTCACACACACATTGACACAGTCACACACACACACATTGACACAGTCTCACACACACACACATTGACACAGTCTCACACACACTCACATTGACACAGTCTCTCACACACACATTGACACAGTCACACACACACACATTGACACAGTCTCACACACACTCACATTGACACAGTCTCACACACACTCACATTGACACAGTCTCTCACACACATTCACATTGACACAGTCTCACACATACTCACACTCACACATTGATAGTATCTCACATGCACACTCACATTGACACAGTCTCACACACACACATTGACACAGTCTCTCACACACACACATTGACACAGTCTCACACACACACATTGACACAGTCTCACACATACACACATTGACACAGTCTCACACACACACTCACATTGACACAGTCTCACACACACATTGACACAGTCTCACACACACATTGACACAGTCTCTCACACACACATTGACACAGTCTCACACACACACATTGACACAGTCTCACACACACACTCACATTGACACAGTCTCACACACACATTGACACAGTCTCACACACACATTGACACAGTCTCACACACATTGACACAGTCTCACACACACACATTGACACAGTCTCACACACATTGACACAGTCTCACACACACACATTGACACAGTCTCACACACACATTGACACAGTCTCACACACACACACATTGACACAGTCACACACACACACATTGACACAGTCTCACACACACACACATTGACACAGTCTCACACACACTCACATTGACACAGTCTCACACACACACTCACATTGACACAGTCTCACACACATTGACACAGTCTCACACACACACATTGACACAGTCTCACACACACACACACATTGACACAGTCTCTCACACACACATTGACACAGTCTCTCACACACACATTGACACAGTCTCTCACACACACATTGACACAGTCACACACACACACATTGACACAGTCTCACACACACACATTGACACAGTCTCACACACACTCACATTGACACAGTCTCTCACACACACATTGACACAGTCACACACACACACATTGACACAGTCTCACAGACACACACATTGACACAGTCTCACACACACTCACATTGACACAGTCTCACACACACACTCACATTGACACAGTCTCACACACACATTGACACAGTCTCACACACACTCACATTGACACAGTCTCACACATACACTCACACATTGATAGTATCTCACATGCACACTCACATTGACACAGTCTCACACACACATTGACACAGTCTCACACACACACATTGACACAGTCTCACACACACACACATTGACAGTCTCACACACACACACATTGACACAGTCTCACACACACTCACATTGACACAGTCTCACACACACTCACATTGACACAGTCTCACACACACACATTGACACAGTCTCACACACACACATTGACACAGTCTCACACACTCACATTGACACAGTCACACACACTCACATTGACACAGTCTCACACACACACACATTGACACAGTCTCACACACACACACACATTGACACAGTCTCACACACACTCACATTGACACAGTCTCACACACACTCACATTGACACAGTCACACACACACATTGACACAGTCACACACACTAACATTGACACAGTCTCTCACACACACGTTCACATTGACACAGTCTCACACACACACACGTTCACGTTGACACAGTCTCTCTCACACACACTCACAGATTGAAGCAGTCTCACACACACTCACATTAACACAGTCTCACACACACACACACTCACATTGACACAGTCACACACACACTCACATTGACACAGTCTCACACACATATTGACACAGTCTCACACACACATTGACACAGTCTCACACACTCACACGTTGACAGTCTCTCACACATATTCACACTCACATTGACACAGTCTCACACACACATTGATAAAGTCTCTCACACACATTGATACAGTCTCTCACACACATTGATACAGTCTCTCACACACATTGATACAGTCTCACACACACATTGACACAGTCTCACACACTCACACATTGACAGTCTCTCACACATATTCACACTCACACATTGACACAGTCTCACACACACATTGACAGTCTCTCACACATACTCACACTCACACATTGATAGTATCTCACATGCACACTCACATTGACACAGTCTCTCACACACACATTGACACAGTCTCACACACACACACATTGACACAGTCTCACACACACATTGACACAGTCTCTCACACACACATTGACACAGTCTCACACACACACATTGACACAGTCTCACACACACACATTGACACAGTCTCACACACACACACATTGACACAGTCTCACACACACACACTCACATTGACACAGTCTCACACACACATTGACACAGTCTCACACACATTGACACAGTCTCACACACACACATTGACACAGTCTCACACACACACATTGACACAGTCTCACACACACACACACATTGACACAGTCTCACACACACACACACATTGACACAGTCTCTCACACACACATTGACACAGTCACACACACACACATTGACACAGTCTCACACACACACACATTGACACAGTCTCACACACACTCACATTGACACAGTCTCTCACACACACATTGACACAGTCACACACACACACATTGACACAGTCTCACACACACTCACATTGACACAGTCTCACACACACTCACATTGACACAGTCTCACACACACACTCACATTGACACAGTCTCACACATACTCACACTCACACATTGATAGTATCTCACATGCACACTCACATTGACACAGTCTCACACACACACATTGACACAGTCTCTCACACACACACATTGACACAGTCTCACACACACACATTGACACAGTCTCACACATACACACATTGACACAGTCTCACACACACACTCACATTGACACAGTCTCACACACACATAGACACAGTCTCACACACACATTGACACAGTCTCACACACACATTGACACAGTCTCTCACACACACACATTGACACAGTCTCACACACACACATTGACACAGTCTCACACACACACTCACATTGACACAGTCTCACACACACATTGACACAGTCTCACACACATTGACACAGTCTCACACACATTGACACAGTCTCACACACACACATTGACACAGTCTCACACACACATTGACACAGTCTCACACACACACACATTGACACAGTCACACACACACACATTGACACAGTCTCACACACACACACATTGACACAGTCTCACACACACTCACATTGACACAGTCTCTCACACACACTCACATTGACACAGTCTCACACACACATTGACACAGTCTCACACACATTGACACAGTCTCACAGACACACATTGACACAGTCTCACACACACACACACATTGACACAGTCTCTCACACACACATTGACACAGTCTCTCACACACACATTGACACAGTCACACACACACACACATTGACACAGTCTCACACACACACATTGACACAGTCTCACACACACTCACATTGACACAGTCTCTCACACACACATTGACACAGTCACACACACACACATTGACACAGTCTCACACACACACACATTGACACAGTCTCACACACACTCACATTGACACAGTCTCACACACACACTCACATTGACACAGTCTCACACATACTCACACTCACACATTGATAGTATCTCACATGCACACTCACATTGACACAGTCTCACACACACACATTGACACAGTCTCTCACACACACATTGACACAGTCTCACACACACACATTGACACAGTCTCACACACACACACATTGACACAGTCTCACACACACATTGACACAGTCTCTCACACACACACATTGACACAGTCTCACACACACACACATTGACACAGTCTCACACACACACTCACATTGACACAGTCTCACACACACATTGACACAGTCTCACACACATTGACACAGTCTCACACACATTGACACAGTCTCACACACACACATTGACACAGTCTCTCACACACATTGACACAGTCTCACACACACACACATTGACACAGTCACACACACACACATTGACACAGTCTCACACACACACACATTGACACAGTCTCACACACACTCACATTGACACAGTCTCACACACACACTCACATTGACACAGTCTCACACATACTCACACTCACACATTGATAGTATCTCACATGCACACTCACATTGACACAGTCTCTCACACACACACATTGACACAGTCTCACACACACACATTGACACAGTCTCACACACACACACATTGACACAGCCACACACACACACATTGACACAGTCACACACACACACATTGACACAGTCTCACACACACTCACATTGACACAGTCTCTCACACACACAGATTGACAGTCTCACACACACACATTGACAGTCTCACACACTCACACATTGACAGTCTCACACACTCACATTGACACAGTCTCACACACACTCACATTGACACAGTCACACACACTCACATCGACACAGTCACACACACTCACATTGACACAGTCTCACACACACACACGTTCACATTGACACAGTCTCACACACACACACATTCACGTTGACACAGTCTCTCTCACACACACACTCACAGATTGACGCAGTCTCACACACACTCACATTGACACAGTCTCACACACACTCACATTGACACAGTCTCACACACACACACACACACACACACACACTCACATTGACACAGTCACACACACACTCACATTGACACAGTCTCACACATACACTCACACATTGATAGTATCTCACATGCACACTCACATTGACACAGTCTCACACACACATTGACACAGTCTCACACACACATTGACACAGTCTCACACACACATTGACACAGTCTCACACACTCACACATTAACACAGTCTCTCACACACATTGATACAGTCTCTCACATACATTGATACAATCTCTCACACACACATTGACAGTCTCTCACACATATTCACACTCACACATTGATAGTATCTCACATGCACACTCACATTGACACAGTCTCACACACACATTGACACAGTCTCACACACACACACATTGACACAGTCTCACACACACATTGACACAGTCTCTCACACACACATTGACACAGTCACACACACACACATTGACACAGTCTCACACACACACACATTGACACAGTCTCACACACACTCACATTGACACAGTCTCTCACACACACATTGACACAGTCACACACACACACATTGACACAGTCTCACACACACATTGACACATTCTCACACACACACACACTGACACATTCTCACACACACACACACTCACACATTGACACAGTCTCACACACTCACACATTGACACAGTCACTCCACACACACTCAAACATTGACACAGTATCTCACACACACACACACATTGACACAGTCTCACACACGCTCACACATTGACACAGTCTCACACACGCTCACACATTGACACAGTCTCACACACGCTCACACATTGACACAATCTCACACACACATTGATACAGTCTCTCTCACACACACTCACACATTGACACAGGCTCACACATATTGATACAGTCTCTCTCACACACACTCATACATTGACACAGTCTCTCACATAGTCTCACACACATTGACACAGTCACACACACACACTCTCATTGACACACACACTCACGTTGACAGTCTCACACACACACACTCACGTTGACAGTCTCACACACACACACACTCACGTTGACAGTCTCACACACACTCACGTTGACAGTCTCACACACACACACTCACGTTGACAGTCTCACACACACACACTCACGTTGACAGTCTCACACACACACACTCACGTTGACAGTCTCACACACACACACTCACGTTGACAGTCTCACACACACTCACGTTGACAGTCTCACACACACACTCACGTTGACAGTCACACACACACACTCACGTTGACAGTCTCACACACACACACTCACGTTGACAGTCTCACACACACACACTCACGTTGACAGTCTCACACACACACACTCACGTTGACAGTCTCACACACACACACTCACGTTGACAGTCTCTCACACACACTCACGTTGACAGTCTCACACACACACTCACATTGACAGTCTCACACACACACTCACGTTGACAGTCTCACACACACAATCACGTTGACAGTCTCACACACACACTCACATTGACAGTCTCACACACACACACACACTCACATTGACAGTCTCACACACACACTCACGTTGACAGTCTCACACACACACACTCACGTTGACAGTCTCACACACACACACACGTTGACAGTCTCACACACACACACTCACGTTGACAGTCTCACACACACACACTCACGTTGACAGTCTCACACACACACACTCACGTTGACAGTCTCACACACACACACTCACGTTGACAGTCTCACACACACACTCACGTTGACAGTCTCTCACACACACTCACGTTGACAGTCTCACACACACACTCACGTTGACAGTCTCACACACAGACTCACATTGACAGTCTCACACACAGACTCACGTTGACAGTCTCACACACACACTCACGTTGACAGTCTCACACACACACTCACGTTGACAGTCTCACACACACACACACACTCACATTGACAGTCTCACACACACACTCACGTTGACAGTCTCACACACACACACTCACGTTGACAGTCTCACACACACACTCACATTGACAGTCTCACACACACACTCACGTTGACAGTCTCACACACAGACTCACGTTGACAGTCTCACACACACACTCACGTTGACAGTCTCACACACACACTCACGTTGACAGTCTCACACACACACTCACGTTGACAGTCTCACACACACACTCACGTTGACAGTCTCACACACACACACTCACGTTGACAGTCTCACACACACACACTCACGTTGACAGTCTCACACACACACACTCACGTTGACAGTCTCACACACACACACACACTCACGTTGACAGTCTCACACACACACTCACATTGACAGTCTCACACACACACTCACATTGACAGTCTCACACACACACTCACATTGACAGTCTCACACACATACACTCACGTTGACAGTCTCACACACATACACTCACGTTGACAGTCTCACACACATACACTCACGTTGACAGTCTCACACACACACACTCACGTTGACAGTCTCACACACACACAATCATGTTGACAGTCTCACACACACACAATCACGTTGACAGTCCCTCACACACACACTCACGTTGACAGTCCCTCACACACACACACTCACGTTGACAGTCTCACACACACACATTGACAGTCTCACACACACACACATTGACAGTCTCACACACACACACACATTGACAGTCTCACACACACACACACATTGACAGTCTCACACACACACACTCACATTGACAGTCTCACACACACACACTCACATTGACAGTCTCACACACACACACTCACATTGACAGGCTCACACACACACACACTCACATTGACAGGCTCACACACATGCACTCACATTGACAGTCTCTCACACACGCACTCACATTGACAGTCTCACACACACGCACTCACATTGACAGTCTCACACACACGCACTCACATTGACAGTCACACACACACTCACTCACATTGACAGGCTCACACACACACACTCACATTGACAGTCTCACACACACACTCACTCACATTGACAGGCTCACACACACACACTCACATTGACAGGCTCACACACACACTCACATTCACAGTCTCACACACACACTCACTCACATTGACAGGCTCACACACATGCACTCACATTGACAGTCTCACACACACGCACTCACATTGACAGTCTCACACACACGCACTCACATTGACAGTCTCACACACACGCACTCACATTGACAGTCTCACACACACGCACTCATATTGACAATCTCACACATGCACTCACATTGACAGTCACACACACACACTCTCATTGACACACACACTCACGTTGACAGTCTCACACACACACACTCACATTGACAGTCTCACACACACGCACTCACATTGACAGTCTCTCACACACGCACTCATATTGACAATCTCACACACACGCACTCACATTGACACAGTCTCACACACACACACTCACAGTGACACAGCCTCACGCACACACACTCACATTGACACAGCCTCACACACACACACTCACATTGACACAGTCTCTCACACACACACACTCACATTGACACAGTCTCTCTCACACACACCCACACTCACATTGACACAGTCTCTCTCGCACACACATACACTCACATTGACAAAGTCTCACACACACACTCACACTGACAGTCACACACACACACTCACGTTGACAGTCTCACACACACACACTCACGTTGACAGTCTCACACACACACACTCACGTTGACAGTCTCACACACACACACTCACGTTGACAGTCTCACACACACACACTCACGTTGACAGTCTCTCACACACACTCACGTTGACAGTCTCACACACACACTCACATTGACAGTCTCACACACAGACTCACATTGACAGTCTCACACACACACTCACGTTGACAGTCTCACACACACAATCACGTTGACAGTCTCACACACACACTCACATTGACAGTCTCACACACACACACACACTCACATTGACAGTCTCACACACACACTCACGTTGACAGTCTCACACACACACACTCACGTTGACAGTCTCACACACACACACACGTTGACAGTCTCACACACACACTCACGTTGACAGTCTCACACACACACACTCACGTTGACAGTCTCACACACACACACTCACGTTGACAGTCTCACACACACACACTCACGTTGACAGTCTCACACACACACTCACGTTGACAGTCTCTCACACACACTCACGTTGACAGTCTCACACACACACTCACGTTGACAGTCTCACACACAGACTCACATTGACAGTCTCACACACAGACTCACGTTGACAGTCTCACACACACACTCACGTTGACAGTCTCACACACACACTCACACTCACATTGACAGTCTCACACACACACTCACGTTGACAGTCTCACACACACACACTCACGTTGACAGTCTCACACACACACTCACATTGACAGTCTCACACACACACTCACGTTGACAGTCTCACACACAGACTCACGTTGACAGTCTCACACACACACTCACGTTGACAGTCTCACACACACACTCACGTTGACAGTCTCACACACACACTCACGTTGACAGTCTCACACACACACTCACGTTGACAGTCTCACACACACACACTCACGTTGACAGTCTCACACACACACACTCACGTTGACAGTCTCACACACACACACACACTCACGTTGACAGTCTCACACACACACTCACATTGACAGTCTCACACACACACTCACATTGACAGTCTCACACACACACTCACATTGACAGTCTCACACACATACACTCACGTTGACAGTCTCACACACATACACTCACATTGACAGTCTCACACACATACACTCACGTTGACAGTCTCACACACACACACTCACGTTGACAGTCTCACACACACACAATCATGTTGACAGTCTCACACACACACAATCACGTTGACAGTCCCTCACACACACACTCACGTTGACAGTCCCTCACACACACACACTCACGTTGACAGTCTCACACACACACATTGACAGTCTCACACACACACACATTGACAGTCTCTCACACACACACACATTGACAGTCTCACACACACACACACATTGACAGTCTCACACACACACACTCACATTGACAGTCTCACACACACACACTCACATTGACAGTCTCACACACACACACTCACATTGACAGGCTCACACACACACACACTCACATTGACAGGCTCACACACATGCACTCACATTGACAGTCTCTCACACACGCACTCACATTGACAGTCTCACACACACGCACTCACATTGACAGTCTCACACACACGCACTCACATTAACAGTCTCACACACACGCACTCACATTGACAGTCTCTCACACACGCACTCATATTGACAATCTCACACACACGCACTCACATTGACACAGTCTCACACACACACACTCACAGTGACACAGCCTCACGCACACACACTCACATTGACACAGCCTCACACACACACACTCACATTGACACAGTCTCTCACACACACACACTCACATTGACACAGTCTCTCTCACACACACCCACACTCACATTGACACAGTCTCTCTCGCACACACATACACTCACATTGACAAAGTCTCACACACACACTCACACTGACAGTCACACACACACACTCACGTTGACAGTCTCACACACACACACTCACGTTGACAGTCTCACACACACACACTCACGTTGACAGTCTCACACACACACACTCACGTTGACAGTCTCACACACACACACTCACGTTGACAGTCTCTCACACACACTCACGTTGACAGTCTCACACACACACTCACATTGACAGTCTCACACACAGACTCACATTGACAGTCTCACACACACACTCACGTTGACAGTCTCACACACACAATCACGTTGACAGTCTCACACACACACTCACGTTGACAGTCTCACACACACACACACACTCACATTGACAGTCTCACACACACACTCACGTTGACAGTCTCACACACACACACTCACGTTGACAGTCTCACACACACACACACGTTGACAGTCTCACACACACACTCACGTTGACAGTCTCACACACACACACTCACGTTGACAGTCTCACACACACACACTCACGTTGACAGTCTCACACACACACACTCACGTTGACAGTCTCACACACACACACTCACGTTGACAGTCTCACACACACACACTCACGTTGACAGTCTCTCACACACACTCACGTTGACAGTCTCACACACACACTCACGTTGACAGTCTCACACACAGACTCACATTGACAGTCTCACACACAGACTCACGTTGACAGTCTCACACACACACTCACGTTGACAGTCTCACACACACACTCACGTTGACAGTCTCACACACACACACACACTCACATTGACAGTCTCACACACACACTCACGTTGACAGTCTCACACACACACACTCACGTTGACAGTCTCACACACACACTCACATTGACAGTCTCACACACACACTCACGTTGACAGTCTCACACACAGACTCACGTTGACAGTCTCACACACACACTCACGTTGACAGTCTCACACACACACTCACGTTGACAGTCTCACACACACACTCACGTTGACAGTCTCACACACACACTCACGTTGACAGTCTCACACACACACACTCACGTTGACAGTCTCACACACACACACTCACGTTGACAGTCTCACACACACACACACACTCACGTTGACAGTCTCACACACACACTCACATTGACAGTCTCACACACACACTCACATTGACAGTCTCACACACACACTCACATTGACAGTCTCACACACATACACTCACGTTGACAGTCTCACACACATACACTCACGTTGACAGTCTCACACACACACACTCACGTTGACAGTCTCACACACACACACTCACGTTGACAGTCTCACACACACACAATCATGTTGACAGTCTCACACACACACAATCACGTTGACAGTCCCTCACACACACACTCACGTTGACAGTCCCTCACACACACACACTCACGTTGACAGTCTCACACACACACATTGACAGTCTCACACACACACACATTGACAGTCTCACACACACACACACATTGACAGTCTCACACACACACACTCACATTGACAGTCTCACACACACACACTCACATTGACAGTCTCACACACACACACTCACATTGACAGGCTCACACACACACACACTCACATTGACAGGCTCACACACATGCACTCACATTGACAGTCTCTCACACACGCACTCACATTGACAGTCTCACACACACGCACTCACATTGACAGTCTCACACACACGCACTCACATTAACAGTCTCACACACACGCACTCACATTGACAGTCACACACACACTCACTCACATTGACAGGCTCACACACACACACTCACATTGACAGTCTCACACACACACTCACTCACATTGACAGGCTCACACACACACACTCACATTGACAGGCTCACACACACACTCACATTCACAGTCTCACACACACACTCACTCACATTGACAGGCTCACACACATGCACTCACATTGACAGTCTCACACACACGCACTCACATTGACAGTCTCACACACACGCACTCACATTGACAGTCTCACACACACGCACTCACATTGACAGTCTCACACACACGCACTCATATTGACAATCTCACACATGCACTCACATTGACAGTCACACACACACACTCTCATTGACACACACACTCACGTTGACAGTCTCACACACACACACTCACATTGACAGTCTCACACACACGCACTCACATTGACAGTCTCTCACACACGCACTCATATTGACAATCTCACACACACGCACTCACATTGACACAGTCTCACACACACACACTCACAGTGACACAGCCTCACGCACACACACTCACATTGACACAGCCTCACACACACACACTCACATTGACACAGTCTCTCACACACACACACTCACATTGACACAGTCTCTCTCACACACACCCACACTCACATTGACACAGTCTCTCTCGCACACACATACACTCACATTGACAAAGTCTCACACACACACTCACACTGACACAGTCTCACTGACACACTCACACAGATACAGTCCCACACAGTCTCGCTCACACACACACTGTCAGTCTCACGCACACAGTGACACAGTCTCACTCGCACACAGCCTCACACACACTGACACAGTCGTGCATGCACACGCGCACACTGACACATCATGGGCGCACATGCACACACTGACACAGTCATTCACGCGCACACTGACACAGTCACGGCGCACATGCACACACTGACACAGTCGCACGCACACACAGACAGACACAATCTCATAAACAGATATGCGCGCGCACACACACAGTCTCACTCATACTCACACACACACTGACACGGTCTCTCTTACACGCGCACTCTCTCACACATATGTGCACACTCCCACACCTTCATACGCTCTCACACATGCTCTCTCTCTGTCACACAAAGATTTAAGCAAGGAAATCCAGAGCTCAGGGCCCCCCAGGCAGCTGAAGGCCCGGCCGCCAATGGCGGAGCGATGGGAATCGGGGGATGCTCGAGAGGCCGGAATTGGAGGAGCGCAGAGATCTCGGAGGGTTGTAGGAGGTTACAGAGATAGAGAGGGTTGTAGGGGCTGGAGGGGGTTACAGAGATAGGGAGGGTTGTAGGGGCTGGAGGAGGTTACAGAGATAGGGAGGGTTGTAGGGGTTGGAGCAGGTTACAGAGATAGGGAGGGTTGTAGGGGCTGGAGGAGGTTACAGAGATAGGGAGGGGTGTAGGGGCTGGAGGAGGTTACAGAGATAGGGAGGGTTGTAGGGGCTGGAGGAGGTTACAGAGATAGGGAGGGGTGTAGAGGCTGGAGGAGGTTACAGAGATAGGGAGGGGTGTAGGGGCTGGAGGAGGTTACAGAGATAGGGAGGGGGAGATGAGAGGGTAAAGGATTTTGAAAATGTGGATGAGAATTTTAAAATCGATGTGTTCCAGGACTGGGAGCCAATGTTGGAGTGGGTTTAAAAATTACACGTGTGGGGCTGCAGATGAAAGGTGGGGATGGAGAGAGAGTAACTCACCTCCTGACTCCCCCAAAGCCTGTCCACCATCTACAAGGCACAAGTCAGGAGTGTGATGGGATACTCCCCACTTGCCTGGATGAGTGCGGCTCCCACAACACTCAAGAAGCTCAACACCGTCCAGGACAAAGCAGCCCCGCTTGATGGGCCCCCCATCCACAAACATTCACTCCCTCCACCCCCGACACACAGGGGCAGCAGTGTGTGTACCATCTACAAGATGCACTGCAGCAACTCGCCAAGGCTCCTTCGACAGCGCTGCCCAAACCCACGACCTCTACCACCTAGAAGGACAAGGGCAGAAGACACATGGGGAACACCCACCACCTGCAAGTTCCCCCTCCGAGTCACTCACCATCCCGACTTGGAAATATATCGGCCGTTCCTTCACTGTCGCCGGGTCAAAAATCCTGGAACTCCCTCCCTAACAGCGCTGTGGGTGTACCTACACCACATGGACAAAATCCTGGAACTCCCTCCCTAACAGTGTGGTGGGTGTACCTACACCACAGGGACAAAATCCTGGAACTCCCTAACAGCGCCATGGGTGTACCCACACCACACGGGACAAAATCCTGGAACTCCCTCCCTAACAGCGCCGTGGGTGTACCTACACCACACAGGACAAAATCCTGGAACTCCCTCCCTAACAGCGCTGTGGGTGTACCCACATCAAACGCACTCCGGCCGCTCACCACCACCTTCTGAAGGGGGCAATTAGGGACGGGCAACCAATGCCGGGCCCGGCCAGCGACGCCCACATCCTGTGAATGAATAAACAAACCCAAAAAAAAACCCAGAGGCCAAATTAGAAACGGGATATTAAAATTCGGATCAGCCAAGCCAAAATCTGGAGAGAGAAAAATCAGGAGGGAACAGCTTGAGACAATGTCCCTTTAAGACCAGGGCTGTGCAGCTCAGAGACAGGAAAAGAAGTTTTTTTTCTGGGAAGTTTGGAGGGGGCTGGTGTCACTGGAAGGCGAGGTCACTTTTGGAAACTTGGGAGTGGGAAAATCGGGAAAAGTGAAAGCTTGAAGTGAGGGGATACACTCAGAGAGGACTTTAAGGGAGTGGAAACCGACTTGTGGCGAAGGGGAGACGAAATGGTGCCTGGAATATTTGGTGGTTAATGGAATTCCAATTTCCAAGACTTGCACAACTTATTCCTGGAGTTGTGGAGTTGGACGGGCGTGGGATTGCTTGACCCGCTGGCCTGGAGTTGCTGGTGGGGGAGGGAGAGAGAGAGAGAGAGTGAAGTGATCAGGAAAATGCAATTCAATCGACCCAGGCGCGTACTCCTGAACTTCCCCCCAGCCAGCGAGCAGCGGGTCGCCCTCCCTCACCAGCTCAAAACGATGAGATTCTCCTATCACAGCGGAGCCCATGAAACGCTTCGCCCAGGCCAGCAAGTCCGACTTGGTGAGTTCCTGTCCGGGCTAAACCGACGAGAGAGAGAGAGAGAAAAAAGTTTTGGAAAACTTTTCAGAGGCAAGGGGGAAGAAAAAAAAAACTCTTTGGGAAACTTTCCGGAGGCAGGAAAAGTTTCCTGGGGAGAAAAAAAAATCAGAGACAGAAGACGAAAAAAAAGTTTGGAAAACTCTCCGGAAGCGGGAAAAAGTTTGGAAAACTTTTTGGAGGCAGGATAAAAAGTTTGGAAAACTTTTTGGAGGCAGGATAAAAAGTTTGGAAAACTTTTTGGAGGCAGGATAAAAAGTTTGGGGAACTTTTTGGAGGCAGGATAAAAAGTTTGGGAAACTTTTTGGAGGCAGGAAAAAAAGTTTGGGAAACTTTTTGGAGACAGGAACAAAGTTTGGGAAACTTTTTGGAGACAGGATAAAAAGTTTGGGAAACTCTTTGGAGACAGGAAAAAAGTTTGCGAAACTCTTTGGAGACAGGAAAAAAGTTTGCGAAACTCTTTGGAGACAGGAAAAAAGTTTGGGAAACTAAGGCAGGAAAAAAGTTTGGGAAACCCTTTGGAGACAAGAAAAAAGTTTGGGAAACTTTTTGGAGGCAGGAAAAAAAGTTTGGGAAACTTTTTGGAGACAGGAACAAAGTTTGGGAAACTTTTTGGAGACAGGATAAAAAGTTTGGGAAACTCTCTGGAGACAGGAAAAAAGTTTGCGAAACTCTTTGGAGACAGGAAAAAAGTTTGGGAAACTAAGGCAGGAAAAAAGTTTGGGAAACCCTTTGGAGACAAGAAAAAAGTTTGGGAAACTTTTTGGAGGCAGGAAAAAGTTTGGGGTAAACTTCAGAGACAGAGAAAAAAGTTTGGAAAACCGAGGCCGGAGAAGTTTGGAAAACTTCCCTAAGGCAGGAAAAAGTTTGGGGTAAACTTCAGAGACAGAGAAAAAAGTTTGGAAAACCGAGGCCGGAGAAGTTTGGAAAACTTCCCAGAGGCAGGAAAGTTTGGGGTAAACTTCAGAGACAGAAAGAATGTTTCAGCAAACTGACAAAAGGAGAGAGAGAGAGAGAGGGAGGGAGGGAGGTTTTAGGAAATGTTTTAATTCTCGATGGTGGGGGTTAAGTGTTTTGGGTTGAACATGTTATGATAATATTTATAAAAGTTGTAATGATAATCACTGTTTTCAAAGAGTGGGCGAGGGCACACTTTGTGGCTCGAAGGGGGAGAGTAGCTTTTGTGGAGCGCGTTTGCAAATGAGGAGAGGACTAGGAGTTTATTTTAAGCTGTGACTTGGACTCTGTCCCATATTTAGCAGAAAAAAATCTCCCTCTCTCCTCTCCTCTCCTCCCTCTCTCTCTCTCTCTGTGTGATTTAAGTGAAAAAAACACTGGCAGTTAAAAGGTGGTGTGTCGACTCATTTTGATATCTGGGTGGGCCCTTGCACTTATAGCCTCTTCCCCATCCCCTCCCCACCTTCCCCCTCCTTCCCCCGCCACCTCCCCCCACACACACAAACACACACACACACACACATACAATTTATTTTTAATAAACTCTGGAAGAGAAATCCTAAAATCTGGTTTAGATCAAAATAATTGACCACCAGGGCTGTGTTCCACTGAGGTTTAACTGCTGCGGGAACTAATTCTGCAGTTAATTTCGATGCCCCCTTCCCACTCAAAAGTGTTCGTCACAAAAGTTCATCTGGTTTCGATGTGTTTTTGATTCCTGCCCGGTTGTGCGTCGCACAAGCCATGTTTCAAAATCAAAATGAGCGTTCTTTTGTGAGCTTATACACGAGCAAATTGTTGAGGCTGCATTGCAGAATGCTATGTAAACTTGTCACAGCTCAGCGGCAGCGCTGCAGCGCACCCTGCAGTCGGGAGGGTGGTACTGCGCCGTGACACGTTTACATAGGGGGTCACAGGGTTGGAAGCTACGAGGGCACTGGGCTTGCCGGGTTCACGCTGACGCTTTGATAAAACTGTCAGCCCCGCTCTGCCCCCCTGCTTTCAGACTATCTCATGGACTTAGATTCGCGAGGATGGTTCCAGGGATGAGGGGACTTCCGTTCCCGTGGATGGATTGGAGAAGTTGGGACTGTTCTCCTTGGAGAAGAGAAGGTCGAGAGGAGATTTGATCGAGGGTGTTCAAAATCACGAGGGGGGGGGTCTGGGACAGAGCGGACAGAGGGAGAAACCGTTCCCATTGGCGGGAGGATCGAGAACCAGAGGGACGCGGGTTTAAGGCGATCGGCAAAAGCAGCGACGGAGACGCGAGGAGAAACTTTTTCACGCGGCGAGTGGTTAGGGTCTGGAAGGCGCTGCCTGAGAGTGTGGGGGAGGCAGGGTCAACCGAGGCTTTCCAAAGGGGAGGGTGGGGAATCGGATCATTATCTGAAGAGGGAGAATGTGCGGGGAGACGGAGAGAGGGCGGGGAGAGGGGAGGGGGACTGGGTGAGTTGCTGTTGCAGAGGGGCCAGCACAGACAGGAGGGACCGAATGGCCTCCTTCTGTGCTGGAACTGTTCTATAATTCTACGGGATGATGGATGGAATGGTCATTTTCCTTGCTGTATCATTCTGGGTGTAACTTTGCGATACATAATCGATTGCACTCGCTCCATCAGCCTCTCCCAATGGCCCTATACAGTTGGATTGATTTGTATTAAGTACAGAGTCTCCCGGGAAGAGAATTAATTGTTTTAGGAGCAGAGGGTGGATCAATTCAACAAACTGATTCCTGGCGGGATTAGGAGATCCAGGGAGCTGACTTGGAAATTTATAATCTTCCATCAGCCTCTGGTCTCTGTCACTCTCTCTCTGTCCCTCTCTCTCTGTCCCTCTCTCTCTGTCCCTCTCTCTCTGTCCCTCTCTCTCTGTCCCTCTCTCTCTGTCCCTCTCTCTGTCCCTCTCTCTGTCCCTCTCTCTGTCCCCCTCTCTCTGTCCCCCTCTCTCTGTCCCCCTCTCTCTGTCCCCCTCTCTCTGTCCCCCTCTCTCTGTCCCCCTCTCTCTGTCCCTCTCTCTCTGTCCCTCTCTCTCTGTCCCTCTCTCTCTGTCCCTCTCTCTCTGTCCCTCTCTATGTCCCTCTCTCTGTCCCTCTCTCTGTCCCTCTCTCTGTCCCTCTCTCTGTCCCTCTCTGTCCCTCTCTCTGTCCCTCTCTCTCTGTCCCTCTCTCTGTCCCTCTCTCTGTCCCTCTCTCTGTCCCTCTCTCTGTCTCTTTCTCCATGTCGCCGTCCCCCTGTCGCCGTCGCTCTGTCTGTCTCTCTCCTCGTCTCGGTCTGTCTCTCTCTCTCTTTCTCCCTCTCTGTCTCTGTCTCTGTCTCTCTCTCTGTCTCTCTCTGTTTCTCTCCCTCTCTCTCGCTCTGTCTCTCCCTCTCTCTCGCTCTGTCTCTCCCTCTCTCTCGCCCTGTCTCTCCCCCTCTCTCGCCCTGTCTCTCCCCCTCTCTCGCCCTGTCTCTCCCCCTCTCTCGCCCTGTCTCTCCCCCTCTCTCGCCCTGTCTCTCCCCCTCTCTCGCCCTGTCTCTCCCCCTCTCTCGCCCTGTCTCTCCCCCTCTCTCGCTCTGTCTCTCCCTCTCTCTCGCTCTGTCTCTCCCTCTCTCTCGCTCTGTCTCTCCCTCACTCTCGCTCTGTCTCTCCCTCACTCTCGCTCTGTCTCTCCCTCTCTCTCGCTCTGTCTCTCCCTCTCTCTCGCTCTGTCTTTCCCTCTCTCTCGCTCTGTCTCTGCCTCTCTCTCGCTCTGTCTCTGCCTCTCTCTCGCTCTGTCTCTGCCTCTCTCTCGCTCTGTCTCTGCCTCTCTCTCTCGCTCTGTCTCTGCCTCTCTCTCTCGCTCTGGCTCTGCCTCTCTCTTTCGCTCTGGCTCTGCCTCTCTCTTTCGCTCTGGCTCTGCCTCTCTCTCTCGCTCTGGCTCTGCCTCTCTCTCTCGCTCTGGCTCTGGCTCGCTCTCTCGCTCTGGCTCTGGCTCTGGCTCGCTCTCTCGCTCTGGCTCTGGCTCTGGCTCGCTCTCTCGCTCTGGCTCTGGCTCGCTCTCTCGCTCTGGCTCTGGCTCTGGCTCTGGCTCGCTCTCTCGCTCTGGCTCTGGCTCTGGCTCGCTCTCTCGCTCTGGCTCTGGCTCTGGCTCGCTCTCTCGCTCTGGCTCTGGCTCGCTCTCTTGCTCTGGCTCTGGCTCGCTCTCTCGCTCTGGCTCTGGCTCGCTCTCTCGCTCTGGCTCTGGCTCTGGCTCGCTCTCTCGCTCTGGCTCTGGCTCTGGCTCGCTCTCTGGCTCTGGCTCGCTCTCTGGCTCGCTCTCTGGCTCTGGCTCGCGCTCTGGCTCTGGCTCGCTCTCTGGCTCTGGCTCGCTCTCTGGCTCTGGCTCTGGCTCGCTCTCTGGCTCTGGCTCTGGCTCGCTCTCTGGCTCTGGCTCTGGCTCGCTCTCTGGCTCTGGCTCTGGCTCGCTCTCTGGCTCTGGCTCTGGCTCTGGCTCTGGCTCGCTCTCTGGCTCTGGCTCGCTCTCTGTCTCTGGCTCTGGCTCGCTCTCTGGCTCTGGCTCTGGCTCGCTCTCTGGCTCTGGCTCGCTCTGGCTCTGGCTCGCTCTCTGGCTCTGGCTCTGGCTCGCTCTCTGGCTCTGGCTCTGGCTCGCTCTCTGGCTCCCTCTCTGGCTCTGGCTCCCTCTCTGGCTCTGGCTCCCTCTCTGGCTCTGGCTCGCTCTCTGGCTCTGGCTCGCTCTCTGGCTCTGGCTCTGGCTCGCTCTCTGGCTCTGGCTCGCTCTCTGGCTCTGGCTCGCTCTCTGGCTCTGGCTCGCTCTCTGGCTCTGGCTCTGGCTCGCTCTCTGGCTCTGGCTCTGGCTCGCTCTCTGGCTCTGGCTCTGGCTCGCTCTCTGGCTCTGGCTCTGGCTCGCTCTCTGGCTCTGGCTCTGGCTCGCTCTCTCGCTCTGGCTCTGGCTCGCTCTCTCGCTCTGGCTCTGGCTCGCTCTCTCGCTCTGGCTCTGGCTCACTCTCTCGCTCTGGCTCTGGCTCGCTCTCTGGCTCTGGCTCTGGCTCGCTCTCTTTCTCTCACTCGCGCTCTTGCTCCCTCCCTCGCCCGCCCTCCCTCGCTGTAACCTCCTCCAGCCCCTACAATCCTCCCTATCTCTGTCACCTCCTACAACCCTCCGAGATCTCTGCGCTCCTCCAATTCCGGCCTCTCGAGCATCCCCCGATTCCCATCGCTCCGCCATTGGCGGCCGTGCCTTCAGCTGCCTGGGGGGTGGGGGCCCTGAGCTCTGGAATTCCCTCCCTAAACCTCTCGCTCCCTCCCTCCTTCTCGCTCCCTCCCTCCTTCTCGCTCCCTCCCTCCTTCTCGCTCCCTCCCTCCTTCTCGCTCCCTCCCTCCTTCTCGCTCCCTCCCTCCTTCTCGCTCCCTCCCTCCTTCTCGCTCCCTCCCTCCTTCTCGCTCCCTCCCTCCTTCTCGCTCCCTCCCTCCTTCTCGCTCCCTCCCTCCTTCTCGCTCTCTCTCTCCTCCACTAAGACACTCCTTATAAACTGACCCCTCTGACCGAGCTTTTGGTCACCTGTCCCTAATATCTCCGCATGTGGCTCGGGGTCAGAGTCTGTCTGATTTACCACCCTGTGAAGTGCCCTGGGGGACTTTTTTCTGGGTAAAGGTGCTATATAAATACAGCCTGTTGTTGAGCGGCCAGGTGGGGTTGTTGGGTTTAACATCTCATCTGAAATACTGACCCTCCGACAGTGCGGCGCTCCCTCAGCACTGACCCTCCCACAGTGCGGCGCTCCCTCAGCACTGACCCTCTGACAGTGCGGCGCTCCCTCAGCACTGACCCTCTGACAGTGCGGCGCTCCCTCAGCACTGACCCTCTGACAGTGCGGCGCTCCCTCAGCGCCGACCCTCTGACAGTGCGGCGCTCCCTCAGCACTGACCCTCTGACAGTGCGGCGCTCCCTCAGCACCGACCCTCCGACAGTGCGGCACTCCCTCAGCACTGACCCTCCGACAGCGCGGCGCTCCCTCAGCGCCGACCCTCCAACAGTGCGGCGCTCCCTCAGCGCCGACCCTCTGACAGTGCGGGGCTCCCTCAGCGCCGACCCTCCGACAGTGCGGCGCTCCCTCAGCACTGACCCTCCGACAGTGCGGCGCTCCCTCAGCGCCGACCCTCCGACAGTGCGGCGCTCCCTCAGCACTGACCCTCCGACAATGCTGGGCCTGCTTTATGAGGCTGATCTGCCTGGGGCATAGAAGTGAGAGGCGGGAGCCCTGAATTCTTGAGCAATCACTTCGTGGATACTAAGGAGTCCCGATTCTTAATTAACCAACTTTGCCTTTGGAGCCTCCTGCCTCGGTCTCCCTCCTCCGTCTGGATTACTTCCATAGGAACGTTTTTTAGGATCAACCTTTGCGCACAATAATCCCAAACTGAAATCCCAAAGCCTTTTCCTTCCCCACTACCTCCACCTCCATTTTTTAATCGGCCCATTTGTGTGGTAGAATTAAAGAGCAATAATCGTAGCCATCTGGTCGGGAGTTGGTTAATTGACTTCCAGCTCCCGCGAGGGATCCTTTTAAAGGCCTATTCTTGTCCTTCTGCCAGAAAGAATCTTTTCCCAGTCAGCGAGACGTGTGAGCGGAGGGGAAATTGAGGCCTCGGATGCTCCGAGGCCCAAAGGCAGATCACCCGGCCTGTTTTATGGAGCCCGGTGAGGCCTACTCGCAGGCCTGGGTTCTGAGGCTACTTGAGGGACGTGGGGAGAAGGTGCAGAGGTTTGAGGGGGAGGGTGGGGAGAAGGTGGGGATCGGGATGAGGTGGTGAGGGGCGTTGGGGGGTTGGCGAAGGTGGGGGATTGAGGGACACGGAGGAGGAGGTGGGGATTGAGGGATACGGGGAGAAGGTGGGGATTGAGGGTTACGGGGAGGAGGTGGGGATTGAGGGATACGGGGTGAAGGTGGGATTGAGGGATACAGGGAGAAGGTGGGGATTGAGGGATACGGGGAGTGGGTGGGGATTGAGGGATACGGGGAGGAGGTGGGGATTGAGGGATACGGGGAGAAGGTGGGGATTGAGGGATACGGGGAGAAGGTGGGGATTGAGGGATACGGGGAGGAGGTGGGGATTGAGGGATACGGGGAGAAGGTGGGGATTGAGGGATACGGGGAGAAGGTGGGATTGACGGATACAGGGAGAAGGTGGGGATTGAGGGATATGGGGAGAAGGTGGGGATTGAGGGACACGGGGAGAAGGTGGGGATTGAGGGATAGGGGGAGAAGGTGGGGATTGAGGGACACGGGGAGGAGGTGGGGATTGAGGGACACGGGGAGGAGGTGGGGATTGAGGGATATGGGGTCTCGATCATTCAGAAATCAGTCACTGGGGCCTGGGTGGTGCGGGGTTGAGCAGGGTGGTAGGGTTGGAGTAACCCTGGTGACGAGGGAGGGCCATACTGTGGAGAGGGGCCTCTGAGGTGCAGTGAGCTGATCAGAAGTCTAATAGGTTCCATGTGTCAGAGAGAGAGAGAGAGAGAGAATTCACAAGAATACAAAGCACTTCAAATTTCCTTTCACCGGGAGGCCCAACTCCAATTCCTGACATCCATTCCTCAGTGAACAGTCTCCAGGAGATGAGTGGGGCCTATAGGCTCAACTCAAAACAGGAGCCTGATTTTCCTGATTGGCTAAGGGGGCGCTTGGGTTCCCCAGTGGAGCGCACGGCCGTACTTGTCCAGGCTATTGACGAACTCTTGAGCAGGAGAAGGGTTTGGTTCCCCCATGTCCCTGTCTCTCGGTCCCTTTCCTGCGTCTCTCACACACACACACAGTCGAACAAAATGCCTCCCCGGTTCTTCAATCTCCCCTCGAGATCTCCAGTTTTCCCACGGCACTGACCCTCGGACAGAGGCGAGGGCCAACAGGCGGGGATTGAGGGATACGGGGAGGAGGTGGGGATTGAGGGATACGGGGAGAAGGTGGGGATTGGGGGATACGGGGAGGAGGTGGGGATTGAGGGACACGGGGAGAAGGTGGTGATTGAGGGATACGGGGAGAGGGTGGGGATTGAGGGATACGGGGAGAAGGTGGGGATTGACGGATACGGGCAGAAGGTGGGGATTGAGGGATACGGGGAGAAGGTGGGGATTGAGGGATACGGGGAGAAGGTGGGGATTGAGGGATACGGGGAGAAGGTGGGGATTGAGGGATACGGGCAGAAGGTGGGGATTGAGGGATACGGGGAGAAGGTGGGGATTGAGGGATACGGGGAGAAGGTGGGGATTGAGGGATACGGGGAGAAGGTGGGGATTGAGGGATACGGGGAGAAGGTGGGGATTGAGGGATACGGGGAGAGGGTGGGGATTGAGGGAGACGAGGAGAAGGTGGGATTGAGGGACACGGGGAGAAGGTGGGATTGAGGGACACGAGGAGAGGGTGGGATTGAGGGATACGGGGAGAGGGTGGGGATTGAGGGATACGGGGAGAAGGTGGGGATTGATGGATACGGGGAGAAGGTAGGATTGATGGATACGGGGAGAAGGTGGGGATTGAGGGATACGGGGAGAAGGTGGGGATTGAGGGATACGGGGAGAAGGTGGGGATTGAGGGATACGGGGAGAGGGTGGGGATTGAGGGATACGGGGAGAAGGTGGGGATTGAGGGATACGGGGAGAAGGTGGGGATTGAGGGATACGGGGAGAAGGTGGGGATTGAGGGATACGGGGAGAAGGTGGGGATTGAGGGATACGGGGAGAAGGTGGGGATTGAGGGATACGGGGAGAAGGTGGGGATTGAGGGATACGGGGAGAGGGTGGGGATTGAGGGATACGGGGAGAAGGTGGGGATTGAGGGATACGGGGAGAGGGTGGGGATTGAGGGATACGGGGAGAAGGTGGGATTGAGGGATACGGGGAGAAAGTGGGATTGGGGGATATGAAAGGACTGAAGTGTATTTGTGAGTGAGAGTTCCCAGGGTCTCTTGGCAGTGTGGATTTGCTGATGAAATATTCCAGATTGCAGTTTGTCTGGTGTCTGCAGTTAAGATTCAGAGCTGCAAATGGGCAGAATCGTGGCTTCCCTGTTACAGCTACAGATACCACATCATCAGAGAGAGCTACAATTAGATACCACAGACTAAAATAGCCCCTCTCAAATATAGAAACAGTGTAATCTAGTGACATTCACTCCAGCAGTGTGGCGCTCCCTCAGCACTGACCCTCCGACAGTGCGGCGCCCCCTCAGCACTGACCCTCCGACAGTGCGGCGCTCCCTCAGCACTGACCCTCCGACAGTGCGGCGCTCCCTCAGCACTGACCCTCCGACAGTGCGGCGCTCCCTCAGCACTGACCCTCCGACAGTGCGGCGCTCCCTCAGCACTGACCCTCCGACAGTGCGGCGCTCCCTCAGCACTGACCCTCCGACAGTGCGGCGCTCCCTCAGCACTGACCCTCCGACAGTGCGGCGCTCCCTCAGCACTGACCCTCCGACAGTGCGGTGCTCCCTCAGCACTGACCCCCCGACAGTGCGGCGCTCCCTCAGCACTGACCCTCCGACAGTGCGGAGCTCCCTCAGCCCCGGCACTGGGCACCTCAGACGTTCAGTTTCAGCTCCCAGTGTAGCCTCAGCTAGTGCAATATTTACCCTCTCAAATGCATGTAGCTGGCCCAGTTAACAGCATCCCCTCCTCTCATTACAGCAATGTGAACTCTAGGTGATGGTGTAGTGCTTGTTACTGAGCCTGTCATCCAGAGACTGGAGTTACACATCCCAGGAGTGAATCACCCCCACGGACTCGCTGTTTACCCTCGTCATTTCGAGGGCTGACTCGTGTCATAAAATGATTCAGTTCCCGAGTTACTCTGTGATTCACCAGGAGCTGATGTCATTACCTCAAAGGCAGGATGTGTCTGTCCCTGGGATATATCCCGTCAGACTTCAGTCCCTGGGATATATCCCGTCAGGGTTCAGTCTCTGGGATATATCCCGTCGGAGTTCAGTCTCTGGGATATATCCCGTCGGAGTTCAGTCTCTGGGATATATCCTGCCGGAGTTCAGTCTCTGGGATATATCCCGTCAGGGTTCAGTCTCTGGGATATATCCCGTCGGAGTTCAGTCTCTGGGATATATCCCGTCGGAGTTCAGTTTCTGGGATATATCCCGCCGGAGTTCAGTCTCTGGGATGTACCCCACCGGAGTTCAGTCTCCGGGATATATCCCGTCGGAGTTCAGTCTCCGGGATATATCCCGTCGGAGTTCAGTCTCCGGGATATATCCCGTCGGAGTTCAGTCTCCGGGATATATCCCGTCAGAGTTCAGTCTCCGGGATATATCCCGTCAGAGTTCAGTCTCCGGGATATATCCCGTCAGGGTTCAGTCTCCGGGATATATCCCGTCAGGGTCCAGTCTCCGGGATATATCCCGTCAGGGTTCAGTCTCCGGGATATATCCCGTCAGGGTTCAGTCTCTGGGATATATCCCGTCGGAGTTCAGCCTCTGGGATATATCCCGTCTGAGTTCAGTCTCTGGGATATATCCCGTCTGAGTTCAGTCTCTGGGATATATCCTGCCGGAGTTCAGTCTCTGGGATATATCCCGTCAGGGTTCAGTCTCTGGGATATATCCCGTCGGAGTTCAGTTTCTGGGATATATCCCGCCGGAGTTCAGTCCCTGGGATGTATCCCGCCGGAGTTCAGTCTCTGGGATATATCCCGTCGGAGTTCATTCTCTGGGATATATCCCGTCGGAGTTCAGTCTCTGGGATATATCCCGTCAGGGTTCAGTCTCCGGGATATATCCCGTCAGAGTTCAGTCTCCGGGATATATCCCGTCAGAGTTCAGTCTCCGGGATATATCCCGTCAGAGTTCAGTCTCCGGGATATATCCCGTCAGAGTTCAGTCTCCGGGATATATCCCGTCAGAGTTCAGTCTCCGGGATATATCCCGTCAGGGTTCAGTCTCCGGGATATATCCCGTCAGGGTTCAGTCTCCGGGATATATCCCGTCAGGGTTCAGTCTCCGGGATATATCCCGCCAGAGTTCAGTCTCTGGGATATATCCCGCCGGAGTTCAGTCTCTGGGATATATCCCGCCGGAATTCAGTCTCTGGGATATCTTGTGTCGAGTTCTCTGCCGTGACAGGTGATATCCCTATTTCGAACGCTCAGCCCTCTGTATGGTTTCTGTCTGTGACACCCACACATACACCCCATGTCTTTCTATCTGTCTCTCCATCTCTTTCTTTCTCTCTGTCCCTGTCTCACTCCCACACTCTCTCCCTCTGTCCCTCTGCTGATCTCCCCCCTTCCCAGCCCCCAAAACCCTCTTTCCCCCTCTCACTTCTCTGTCCCTCCAACCTCTCCATCCCTCCCCCTCTGTCTCTCCAGCCTCCCTGTCTCTCTCTCCCCCGCCTCCATACCTCTCCCCTCAGCAAATCACAGCAGCGCCAAGAGTTCGGCTGAGCCTGGTCCTGTGACCAGGGCTCCAGACACCTGGGTTTAACCCTCGCCAGCCCAGCACAGAGCTCGATCGGGGTTCCAAACACAAACACTTCATCTGCCACTAACCCCCTGCTTCCCAGACACATCCCTCACTTATCCCAGAGGATGATCCCCGGCCACCTCGTGACCCGCCCAGCCAGACGCTGGATGCAAGCAGGCTGAGTAAGTGGAGCTGTTCCACCGTGAGAGTCCTCACCTAGCGCCAGCCGGGGACACTGCAGAGCGACCAGAGATTTGGTGCCAAGTGGGAATGAGAGGGCAAGACGGTGTCGAGGGAGCTTTACTCTGTATCTAACCCCGTGCTGTACCTGTCCTGGGAGTGTTTGATGGGGACGGTGTAGAGGGAGTTTACTCTGTATCTAACCCCGTGCTGTACCTGTCCTGGGAGTGTTTGATGGGGATGGTGTAGAGGGAGCTTTACTCTGTATCTAACCCCGTGCTGTACCTGTCCTGGGAGTGTTTGATGGGGACGGTGTAGAGGGAGCTTTACTCTGTATCTAACCCCGTGCTGTACCTGTCCTGGGAGTGTTTGATGGGGACGGTGTAGAGGGAGCTTTACTCTGTATCTAACCCCGTGCTGTACCTGTCCTGGGAGTGTTTGATGGGGACAGTGTAGAGGGAGCTTTACTCTGTATCTAACCCCGTGCTGTACCTGTCCTGGGAGTGTTTGATGGAGACGGTGTAGAGGGAGCTTTACTCTGTATCTAACCCCGTGCTGTACCTGTCCTGGGAGTGTTTGATGGGGACGGTGTAGAGGGAGCTTTACTCTGTATCTAACCCCGTGCTGTACCTGTCCTGGGAGTGTTTGATGGGGACGGTGTAGAGGGAGCTTTACTCTGTATCTAACCCCGTGCTGTACCTGTCCTGGGAGTGTTTGATGGGGACGGTGTAGAGGGAGCTTTACTCTGTATCTAACCCCGTGCTGTACCTGTCCTGGGAGTGTTTGATGGGGACGGTGTAGAGGGAGCTTTACTCTGTATCTAACCCCGTGCTGTACCTGTCCTGGGAGTGTTTGATGGGGACGGTGTAGAGGGAGCTTTACTCTGTATCTAACCCCGTGCTGTACCTGTCCTGGGAGTGTTTGATGGGGACGGTGTAGAGGGAGCTTTACTCTGTATCTAACCCCGTGCTGTACCTGTCCTGGGAGTGTTTGATGGGGACGGTGTAGAGGGAGCTTTGCTCTATATCAACCCCGTGCTTTACCTGTCCTGGGAGTGTTTGATGGGGACGGTGTAGAGGGAGCTTTGCTCTGTATCTAACCCCGTGCTGTACCTGTCCTGGGAGTGTTTGATAGGGACGGCGTAGAGGGAGCTTTACTCTGTATCTAACCCCGTGCTGTACCTGTCCTGGGAGTGTTTGATGGGGACAGTGTAGAGGGAGCTTTACTCTGTATCTAACCCCGTGCTGTACCTGTCCTGGGAGTGTTTGATGGGGACGGTGTAGAGGGAGCTTTACTCTGTATCTAACCCCGTGCTGTACCTGTCCTGGGAGTGTTTGATGGGGACAGTGTAGAGGGAGCTTTGCTCTATATCAACCCCGTGCTTTACCTGTCCTGGGAGTGTTTGATGGGGACGGTGTAGAGGGAGCTTTGCTCTGTATCTATCCCCATGCTGTACCTGTCCTGGGAGTGTTTGATAGGGACGGCGTAGAGGGAGCTTTACTCTGTATCTAACCCCGTGCTGTACCTGTCCTGGGAGTGTTTGATAGGGACGGCGTAGAGGGAGCTTTACTCTGTATCTAACCCCGTGCTGTACCTGTCCTGGGAGTGTTTGATGGGGACGGTGTAGAGGGAGCTTTACTCTATATCTAACCTCGTGATGTAGCTGTCCTGGGAGTGTTTGATGGGGACGGTGTAGAGGGAGCTTTGCTCTGTATCTAACCCTGTGCAGTACCTGTCCTGGGAGTGTTTGATGGGGACAGTGTAGAGGGAGCTTTACTCTGTATCTAACCCCGTGCTGTACCTGTCCTGGGAGTGTTTGATGGGGATTGTGTCGAGGGTACTTTACTCTGTATCTAACCCCGTGCTGTACCTGTCCTGGGAGTGTTTGATGGGGACGGTGTAGAGGGAGCTTTACTCCTTATCTTACCCCGTGCTGTACCTGTCCAGGGATTGTTTGATGGGGATTGTGTCGAGGGAACTTTACGCTGTATCTAACCCCATGCTGTACCTGTCCTGGGAGTGTTTGATGGGGACGGTGTAGAGGGAGATTTACTCTGTATCTAACCCCGTGCTGTACCTGTCCTGGGAGTGTTTGATGGGGACAGTGTAGAGGGACTTTACTCTGTATCTAACCCCGTGCTGTACCTGTCCTGGGAGTGTTTGATGAGGACAGTGTAGAGGGAGCTTTACTCTGTATCTAACCCTGTGCTGCACCTATTCTGGGAGTGTTTGATGGGTCGCTGTAGAGGGAGCTTTACTCTGTATCTAACCTAATGCTGTACCTGCCCTGGGAGTGTTTGATGGGGACAGTGAAGAGGGAGCTTTACCCTGTATCTAACTCCGTGCTGTACCTGTCCTGGGAGTGTTTGATGGGGACAGTGTAGAAGGAGCTCTACTCTGTATCTAACCCCGTGCTGTACCTGTCCTGGGAGTGTTTGATGGGGACGGTGTAGAGGGAGCTTTACTCTGTATCTAACCCTGTGCAGTACCTGTCCTGGGAGTGTTTGATGGGGACGGTGTAGAGGGAGCTTTACTCTGTATCTAACCCCGTGCTGTACCTGTCCTGGGAGTGTTTGATGGGGACGGTGTAGAGGGAGCTTTACCCTGTATCTAACCCCGTGCTGTACCTGCCCTGGGAGTGTTTGATGGGGGCAGTGTAGAGGGAGCTTTACTCTGTATCTAACCCCGTGCTGTACCAGTCCTGGGAGTGTTTGATGGGGACGGTGTAGAGGGAGCTTTACAATGTATCTAACCCCGTGCTGTACCTGTCCTGGGAGTGTTTGATGGGGATTGTGTCGAGGGTACTTTACTCTGTATCTAACCCCGTGCTGTACCTGTCCTGGGAGTTTTTGATGGGGACGGTGTAGAGGGAGCTTTACTCTGTATCTAACCCCGTGCTGTACCTGTCCTGGGAGTTTTTGATGGGGACGGTGTAGAGGGAGCTTTACTCTGTATCTAACCCCATGCTGTACCTGTCCTGGGAGTGTTTGATGGGGACGGTGTAGAGGGAGCTTTACTCTGTATCTAACCCCGTGCTGTACCTGTCCTGGGAGTGTTTGATGGGGACAGTGTAGAGGGACATTACTATGTATCTAACCCCGTGCTGTACCAGGCCTGGGAGTGTTTGATGGGGACAGTGTAGAGGGAGCTTTACTCTGTATCTAACCCTGTGCTGCACCTATTCTGGGAGTGTTTGATGGGTCGCTGTAGAGGGAGCTTTACTCTGTATCTAACCTGATGCTGTACCTGCCCTGGGAGTGTTTGATGGGGACAGTGAAGAGGGAGCTTTACTCTGTATCTAACTCCGTGCTGTACCTGTCCTGGGAGTGTTTGATGGGGACAGTGTAGAAGGAGCTCTACTCTGTATCTAACCCCGTGCTCTACCTGTCCTGGGAGAGTTTGATGGGGACGGTGTAGAGGGTGCTTTATTCTGTATCTAACCCCGTGCTTTGCCTGTTATGGGAGTGTTTGATGGGGATAGTGTAGAGGGAGCTTTGCTCTATATCCAACCCCGTGCTTTACCTGTCCTTGGAGTGTTTGATGGGGACAATGTAGAGGGAGCTTTACTCTGTATCTAAACCCTTGCTGTACCTGTCCTGGGAGTGTTTGATGGGGACGGTGCAGAGGTAGCTTTACTCTGTATCTAACACCATGCTGTACCTGTCCTGAGAGTGTTTGATGGGGACGGTGTAGAGGGAGCTTTAGTCTGTATCTAACCCCGTGCTGTACCTGTCCTGGGAGTGTTTGATGGAGACAGTGTAGAGGGAACTTTATTCTGTATCTAACCCCGTGCTGTACCTGTCCTGGGATTGTTTGATGGGTACAGTGTAGAGGGAGCTTTACTCTGTATCTAACCCCGTGCTGTACCAGTCGTGGGAGTGATTCATGGGGACGGTGTAGAGGGAGCTTTACTCTGTTTCTAGCCCGTGCTGTACCTGCCCTGGGAGTGTTTAATGCGGACAGTGTAGAGGGAGCTTTGATCTATATCCAACCCCGTGCTTTACCTGTCCTTGGAGTGTTTGATGCGGACATTGTAGAGGGAGCTTTACTCTGTATCTAGCCTGTGCTGTACCTGTCCTGGGAGTGTTTGATGGGGACGGTGTAGTGGGAGCTTTAGTCTGTATCTAACCCTGTGCTATACCTGTCCGGGGAGTGTTTGATGGGGATGGTGTAGAGTGAGCTTTAGTCTGTATCAAACCCCGTGTTGTAACTGTCCTGGGAGCGTTTGATGGGGACAGTGTAGAGGGAGCTTTGCTCTGTATCTAACCCTGTGCTGTACCTGTCCTGGGAGTGTTTGATGGGGACGCTGTAGAGGGAGCTTTAGTCTGTATCAAACCCCGTGCTGTAAATGTCCTGGGAGTGTTCGATGGGGACAGTGTAGAGGGAGCTTTACTCTGTATCTAACCCCGTGCTGTACCTGCGCTGGGACTGTTTGATAAGGACAGTGTAGAAGGAGCTTTACTCTGTATCTAGCCCCGTGCTGTACCTGTCCTGGGAGAGTTTGATGGGGACAGTGTAGAGGGAGCTTTACTCTGTATCTAACCCCGTGCTGTACCAGTCCTGGGAGTGCTTGATGGCGACGGTTTAGATGGAGCTTTACTCTGTATCTAGCCCGTGCTTTACCTGCCCTGGGAGTGTTTGATGGGGACAGTGTAGAGGGAGCTTTGCTCTATATCCAACCTCGTGCTTTACCTGTCCCTCGAGTGTTTGATGGGGACAATGTGGAGGGAGCTTTACTCTGTATCTAACCCCGTGCTATACCTGTCCTGGGAGTGTTAGATCGGGACAGTGTAGAGGGTGCTTTATTCTGTATCTAACCCCGTGCTTTGCCTGTTATGGGAGTGTTTGATGGGGATAGTGTAGAGGGAGCTTTGCTCTATATCCAACCCCGTGCTTTACCTGTCCTTGGAGTGTTTGATGGGGACAATGTAGAGGGAGCTTTACTCTGTATCTAAACCCTTGCTGTACCTGTCCTGGGAGTGTTTGATGGGGACGGTGCAGAGGTAGCTTTACTCTGTATCTAACACCATGCTGTACCTGTCCTGAGAGTGTTTGATGGGGACGGTGTAGAGGGAGCTTTAGTCTGTATCTAACCCCGTGCTGTACCTGTCCTGGGAGTGTTTGATGGAGACAGTGTAGAGGGAACTTTATTCTGTATCTAACCCCGTGCTGTACCTGTCCTGGGATTGTTTGATGGGTACAGTGTAGAGGGAGCTTTACTCTGTATCTAACCCCGTGCTGTACCAGTCGTGGGAGTGATTCATGGGGACGGTGTAGAGGGAGCTTTACTCTGTTTCTAGCCCGTGCTGTACCTGCCCTGGGAGTGTTTAATGCGGACAGTGTAGAGGGAGCTTTGATCTATATCCAACCCCGTGCTTTACCTGTCCTTGGAGTGTTTGATGCGGACATTGTAGAGGGAGCTTTACTCTGTATCTAGCCTGTGCTGTACCTGTCCTGGGAGTGTTTGATGGGGACGGTGTAGTGGGAGCTTTAGTCTGTATCTAACCCTGTGCTATACCTGTCCGGGGAGTGTTTGATGGGGATGGTGTAGAGTGAGCTTTAGTCTGTATCAAACCCCGTGTTGTAACTGTCCTGGGAGCGTTTGATGGGGACAGTGTAGAGGGAGCTTTGCTCTGTATCTAACCCTGTGCTGTACCTGTCCTGGGAGTGTTTGATGGGGACGCTGTAGAGGGAGCTTTAGTCTGTATCAAACCCCGTGCTGTAAATGTCCTGGGAGTGTTCGATGGGGACAGTGTAGAGGGAGCTTTACTCTGTATCTAACCCCGTGCTGTACCTGCGCTGGGACTGTTTGATAAGGACAGTGTAGAAGGAGCTTTACTCTGTATCTAGCCCCGTGCTGTACCTGTCCTGGGAGAGTTTGATGGGGACAGTGTAGAGGGAGCTTTACTCTGTATCTAACCCCGTGCTGTACCAGTCCTGGGAGTGCTTGATGGCGACGGTTTAGATGGAGCTTTACTCTGTATCTAGCCCGTGCTTTACCTGCCCTGGGAGTGTTTGATGGGGACAGTGTAGAGGGAGCTTTGCTCTATATCCAACCTCGTGCTTTACCTGTCCCTCGAGTGTTTGATGGGGACAATGTGGAGGGAGCTTTACTCTGTATCTAACCTGTGCTGTACCTGTCCAGGGAGTGTTTGATGGGGACGGTGTAGAGGGAGCTTTACTCTATATCCAACCCCTTGCTTTACCTGTCCTTGGAGTGTATGATAGGGACGGCGTAGAGGGAGCTTTACTCTATATCCAACCCCGTGCTGTACCTGTCCTGGGAGTGTTCGATGGGGACAGTGTAGAGGGAGCTTTGCTCTGTATCTAACTCTGTGATGTACCTGTCCTGGGAGTGTTTGATGGGGACGGTGTGGAGGGAGCTTTACTCTGTATCTAACTCCGTGCTGTACCTGTCCTGGGAGTGTTAGATGGGGACGGTGTAGAGGGAGCTTTACTCTGTATCGAACCCCGTGCTGTGCCTGTCCTGGGAGTGTTTGATGGGGACGGTGTAGAGGGAGCTTTACAATGTATCTACCCCCGTGCTGTACCTGTCCTGGGAGTGTTTGATGGGGACAGTGTAGAGGGAGCTTTTCTCTGTATCAAAACCCGCGCTGTACCTGTCCTGGGAATGTTTGATGGGGAGTGTGTAGAGGGAGCTTTACTCTGTATCTAACACTGTGCTGTACTTGTCCTGGGAGTGGTTGATGGGGATGGTGTAGAGGGAGCTTTACTCTGTATCTAACCCCGTGCCGTACATGTCCTGGGAGTGCTTGATGGGGACGGTGTAGAGGGAGCTTTACTCTGTATCTAACCCCATGCTGTACCTGTCCTGGAAGTGGGAGTGTTTAATGGGGACGGTGGAGAGGGAGCTTTACACTGTATCTAACCCTGTGCTTTACCTGTCCTGGGAGTGTTTGATGGGGACGGTGGAGAGGGAGCTTTACTCTGTATCTATCCCCGTGCTGTACCAGTCCTGGGAGTGTTTAAGGGGAACGGTGTAGAGGGAGCTTGACTCTGTATCTAACGCTGTGCTGTACCTGTCCTGGGACTGTTTGATGGGGAGTGTGTAGATGGAGCTTTACTCTGTATCTAACCCTGTGCTGTACCTGTCCTGGGAGTGGTTGATGGGGATGGTGTAGAGGGAGCTTTACTCTGTATCTAACCCCGTGCCGTACATGTCCTGGGAGTGCTTGATGGGGACGGTGTAGAGGGAGCTTTACTCTGTATCTAACCCCATGCTGTACCTGTCCTGGGAGTGGGAGTGTTTGATGGGGACGGTGTAGAGGTAGCTTTACTCTGTATCTAACCCCGTGCTGTACCTGTCCTGGGAGTGTTTGATGTGGACACTGTAGAGGGAGCTTCAGTCTGTATCAAACCCCGTGCTGTACCTGTCCTGGGAGTGTCCGATGGGGACAGTGTAGAGGGAGCTTTACTCTGTATCTAACTCCGTGCTATACCTGCGCTGGGAGTGTTTGATAAGGATAGTGTAGAGGGAGCTTTACTCTGTATCTATCCCCGTGCTGTACCAGTCCTGGGAGTGTTTGATGGGGACGGTGTAGAGGGAGCTTTGCTCTGTATCTAGCCCGTGCTGTACCTGCCCTGGGAGTGTTTGATGGGGACGGTGTAGAGGGACCTTTGCTCTATATCCAACCCCGTGCTTTACCTGTCTTTGGAGTGTTTGATGGGGACAATGTAGAGGGAGCTTTACTCTGTATCTCGCCTGTGCTGTACCGGTCCTGGGAGTGTTTGATGGGGACAGTGTAGAGGGTGCTTAACTCGGTATCTAACCCCGTGCTGTACCTGTCCTGGGAGTGTTTGATGCGGACGGTGTAGAGGGAGCTTTGCTCTGTATCTAACACTGTGCTGTACCTGTCCTGGGAGTGTTTGGTGGGGACGGTGTAGAGGGAGCTTTAATCTGTGTCTAACCCTGTGCTGTACCTGTCCTGGGAGTGTTTGATGTGGACAGTGTAGAGGGAGCTTTACTCTGTATCTAATACCTTGCTGTACCTGTTTTGGGAGTGTTTTAATGGGGACAGTGTAGAGCGACTTTACTATGTATCTAACCCCGTGCTATACCTGTCCTGGGAGTGTCCGATGGGGACAGTGTAGAGGGAGCTTTACTCTGTATCTAACTCCGTGCTATACCTGCGCTGGGAGTGTTTGATAAGGATAGTGTAGAGGGAGCTTTACTCTGTATCTATCCCCGTGCTGTACCAGTCCTAGGAGTGTTTGATGGGGACGGTGTAGAGGGAGCTTTGCTCTGTATCTAGCCCGTGCTGTACCTGCCCTGGGAGTGTTTGATGGGGACGGTGTAGAGGGACCTTTGCTCTATATCCAACCCCGTGCTTTACCTGTCTTTGGAGTGTTTGATGGGGACAATGTAGAGGGAGCTTTACTCTGTATCTCGCCTGTGCTGTACCTGTCCTGGGAGTGTTTGATGTGGACAGTGTAGAGGGAGCTTTACCCTGTATCTAACACCTTGCTGTACCTGTTTTGGGAGTGTTTTAATGGGGACAGTGTAGAGCGACTTTACTATGTACCTAACCCCGTGCTGTACCAGTCGTGGGAGTGTTTGATGGGGACATTGTAGAGGGAGCTTTACTCTGTATCTAGCCTGTGCTGTACCTGTCCTGGTAGTGTTTGATAGGGACGGTGTAGAGGGAGTTTTACTCTGTATCTAACCCCATGCTGTACCTGTCCTGGGAGTGTTTGATGGGGATGGTGTAGAGGGGGCTTTACTCTCTATCTAACCCCGTGATGTAGCTTTCCTGGGATTGATTGATGGGGACAGTGTAGAGGGAACTTTGCTCTGTATCTAACCCTGTGCTGTACCTGTCCTGGGAGTGTTTGATGGGGACGGTGTAGAGTGAGATTTACAATGTATCTAACCACGTGATGTACCTGTCCTGGGAGTGTTTGATGGGGACGCATAGAGGGAGCTTTAATCTGTATCAAACCCCGTACTGTTCCTGTCCTGGAAGTGTTTGATGGGGACGGTGTAGAGGGAGCTTTACCCTGTATCTAAGCCGTGCTGTACCTGTCCTGGGAGTGTTTGATGGGGACGGTTGTAGAGGGAGCTTTACTCTGTATCTAAACCCGTGCTGTACCTGTCCTGGGAGTGTTTGATGGGGACGGTGCAGTGGTAGCTTTACTCTGTATCTAACCCCGTGCTGTACCAGTCGTGGGAGTGACTGATGGGGACGGCGTAGAGGGAGCTTTACTGTGTATCTAGGCCGTGCTGTATCTGTCCTGGGATTGTTTGATGGGGACAGTGTAGAGGGAGCGTTACTCTGTATCTAACCCCGTGCTGTACCAGTCGTGGGAGTGATTGATGGGGACGGTGTTGAGGGAGCGTTACTCTGTATCTAACCCCGTGCTGTACCTGTCCTTGGAGTGTTTGATGGGGATGGTGTAGATGGAGCTTTACTCTGTATCTAACCCCGTGCTGTACCTGCCCTTGGAGTTTTTGATGGGCACAATGTAGAGGGAGCTTTACTCTGATCTAGCCTGTGCTGTACCTGTCCTGGGAGTGTTTGATGGGGACAATGTAGAGGGAGCTTTACTGTGTATCTTACCCCGTACTGTACCTGTCCTGGGTGTGTTTGATGGGGACGGTTTAGAGGGAGCTTTACTCTGTATCTAACCCCGTGCTGTACCTGTCCTGGGAGTGTTTGATGGGGACGGTGAAGAGGGAGCTTTACTCTGTATCTAACCCAGTGCTTAACTGTCCTGGGAGTGTTTGATGGGGACGGTGTAGAGGGAACTTTACTCTGTATCTAACCCCGTGCTGTACCTGTCCTCGGAGTGTTTGATGGGGACGGTGTAGAGGGAGCTTTACACTGTATCTAACCCTGTGCTGTACCTGTCCTGGGAGTGTTTGTTGGGGATGGTGTAGAGGGAGCTTTACTCGTTATCTAAAACCTTGCTGTACCTGTCCTGGCAGTTTTTGATGGGGATGGTGTAGTTGGAGCTTTACTCAGTATCTAACACCATGCTGAACCTGTCCTGGGAGTGTTTTATGGGGACGGTGTGGAGGGATCTTTACTCTGTATCAAACCCTGTGCTGTACCTGTCCTGGGAGTGTTTGATGGCGACAGTGTAGAGGGAACTTTATTCTGTATCTAAACTCGTGCTGTACCTGTCCTTGGAGTGTTTGATAGGGACAGTGTTGAGGGAGCTTTACTCTGTATCTAACCCCGTGCTGTACCTGACCTGGGAGTGTTTGATGGGGACTGTGTAGAGGGAGCTTTAGTCTGTATCAAACCCCGTGCTTTAACTGTCCTTGGACTGTTTGATGGGCACAATGTAGAGGGAGCTTTACTCTGTATCTAGCCTGTGCTCTACCTGTCCTGTGATTGGTTGATGGGGACAATGTAGAGGGAGCTTTACTCTGTATCTAACCCCGTGCTGTACCTGTCCTGGGAGTGTTTGATGGGAACGGTGTAGAGGGAGCTTTACTCTGTATCTAACCCCGTGCTGTACCTGCCCTGGGAGTGTTTGATGGGGACGGTGTAGAGGGAGCATTACTCTGTATCTAACCCCGTGCTGTACCTGTCCTGGGAGTGTTTGATGGGGACAGTGTAGAGGGAACTTTACTCTGTATCTAACCCTGTGCTGTACCTGTCCTGGGAGTGTTTGTTGGGGACGGTGTAGAGGGAGGTTTACTCTGTATCTAACCCTGTGCTGTACCTGTCCCTGGAGTGTTTGATGGGGACGGTGTAGAGGGAGCTTTACTCTGTATCTAAACCCGTGCTCTACCTGTCCTGGGAGTATTTGATGGGGACAGTGTAGAGGGAGCTTGGCTCTGTATCCAACCCCGTGCTTTACCTGTCCTTGGAGTGTTTGATGGGCACAGTGTAGAGGGAGCTTTACTCTGTATCTAGCCTGTGCTGTACCTGTCCTGGGAGTGTTTGATGGGGACAGTGTAGAGGGAGCTTTACTCTGTATCTAACCCCGTGCTGTACCTTTCCTGGGACTGTTTGATGGGGACATTACAGAGGCAGCTTTACTCTGCATCTAACCCCGTGCTGTACCTACCCCGGTAGTGTTTGATGGGGACGGTGAAGAGGGAGCTTTACTCTGTTTCTAACCCAGTGCTTAACTGTCCTGAGAGTGTTTGATGGGGACGGTGTAGAAGGAACTTTACTCTGTATCTAACCCTGTGCTGTACCTGTCCTGGGAGTGTTTGTTGGGGACGGTGTAGAGGGTGGTTTACTCTGTACCTAACCCCGTGATGTACCTGTCCTGGGAGTGTTTGATGGGTACAGTGTAGAGTGAGCTTTACCCTTTATCTTCGCCATGCTGTACCTGTCCTGGGAGTGTTTGATGGGGACGGTTTAGAGGGAGCTTTAGTCTGTATCTAACCCAGTGCTGTACCTGTCCTGGGAGTGTTTCATGGCGAAGGTGTAGAGGGAGATTTACATTGTATGTAACCCCGCGCTGGACCTTTCCTTGGAATGTTTGATGGGGACGGTGTAGAGGGAGCTTTACTCTTTATCTAAACCCGTGCTGTACCTGTCCTGGGAGTTTTTGATGGGGATGGTGTAGAGGGAGCTTTACTCTGTATCTAACCCCGTGCTGTACCTTTCGTGCGTCTGTTTGATGCGGACAGTACAGAGGCAGCTTTACTCTGCATCTAACCCCCTGCTGTACCTACCCCGGGAGTGTTTGATGGGGACGGTGAAGAGGGAGCTTTTCTCTGTATCTAACCCAGTGCTTAACTGTCCTGGGAGTATTTGATGGGGATGGTGTAGAGGATACTTTACGCTGTATCTAACCCCGTGCTGTACCTGTCCTGGGAGTGTTTGATGGGGACGGTGTAGAGGGAGCTTTACTCTGTATCTAACCCCTTGCTGTACCTGTCCTGGGAGTGTTTGATTGGGACGGTGCAGAGGGAGCTGTACTCAGTATCTAACACCATGCTGTACCTGTCCTGGGAGTGTTTGATGGGGACGGTGTAGAGGGAGCTTTACTCTGTATCAAACCCTGTGCTGTACCTGTCCTGGGAGTGTTTGATGGCGACAGTGTAGAGGGAACTTTATTCTGTCTCTAAACCCGTGCTGTACCTGTCCTTGGAGTGTTTGATAGGGACAGTGTTGAGGGAGCTTTACTCTGTATCTAACCCCGTGCTGTACCTGTCCTGGGAGTGTTTGATGGGGACGGTGTAGAGGGAGCTTTAGTCTGTATCAGAACCCGTGCTTTAACTGTCCTGGGAGTTTTTGATGGCGACGGTGTAGATGGAGCTTTACTCTGTATCTAACCCCGTGCTCTACCTGTCCTGGGAGTGTTTGATGGCGACAGTGTAGAGGGAGCTTGGCTCTATATCCAACCCCGTGCTTTACCTGTCCTTGGAGTGTTTGATGGGCACAAGGTAGACGGAGCTTTACTCTGTATCTAGCCTGTGCTGTACCTGTCCTGGGAGTGTTTGATGGGGACAATGTAGAGGGAGCTTTACTCTGTATCTAACCCCGTGCTGTACCTGTCCTGGGAGTGTTTGATGGGGACGGTGTAGCGGGAGCTTTACTCTGTATCTAACCCCGTGCTGTACCTGTCCTGGGAGTGTTTGATGGGGACAGTGTAGAGGGAGCTTTACTCTGTATCTAACCCCGTGCTGTACCTTTCCTGGGACTTTTTGATGGGGACATTACTGAGGCAGCTTTACTCTGCATCTAACCCCGTGCTGTACCTACCCCGGGAGTGTTTGATGGGGACGGTGTAGAAGGAACTTTACTCTGTATCTAACCCCGTGCTGTACCTGTCCTGGGAGTATTTTATGGGGACGGTGTAGAGGGAGCTTTACTCTGTATCTAGCCCTGTGCTGTACCTGTCCTGGGAGTGTTTTTTGGGGAAGGTGTAGAGGGTGCTTTACTCTGTATCTAACCCCGTGATGTACCTGTCCTGGGAGTGTTTGATGGGGACAGTGTAGAGTGAGCTTTACTTTTTATCTACGCCATGCTGTACCTGTCCTGGGAGTGTTTGATGGGGACGGTTTAGAGGGAGCTTTAGTCTGTATCTAACCCAGTGCTTACCTCTCCTGGGAGTGTTTGATGGCGACGGTGTAGAGGGAGATTTACATTGTATGTAACCCCGTGCTGTACCTGTCCTGGGAATGTTTGATGGGGACGGTGTAGACGGAGCTTTACTCTTTATCTAAACCCGTGCTGTACATGTCCTGGGAGTGTTTGATGGGGACGGTGCAGAGGGAACTTTACTCAGTATCTAACACCATGCTGTACCTGTCCTGGGAGTGTTTGATGGGGATGGTGTAGAGGGAGCTTTACTCTGTATCAAACCCCGTGCTGTACCTGTCCTGGGAGTGTTTGATGGCGACAGTGTAGAGGGAACTTTATTCTGTATCTAAACCCGTGCTGTAACTGTCCTGGGAGTGTTTGATAGGGACATTGTTGAGGGAGATTTACTCTGTATCTAACCCCGTGCTGTACCTGTCCTGGGAATGTTTGATGTGGATGGTGTAGAGAGAGCTTTACTCTGTATCTTACCCCATGCTGTACCTGTCCTGGGAGTGTTTGATGGGGACGGTGTAGAGGGAGCTTTAGTCTGTATCACACCCCGTGCTGTAACTGTCCTGGGAGTTTCTGATGGGGACGGTGTAGATGGAGCTTTCTTTGTATCTAACCCCGTGCTATACCTGTCCTGGGAGTGTTTGATGGTACAGTGTAGAGGGAGATTTACTCTGTATCTAACCCCGTGCTGTACCTGTCCTGTGTGTGTTCGATGGGGACGGTGTAGAGGGAGCTTTTCTCTGTATCTAACCCCGCGCTGTACCTATTCTGTGAGTGTTTGATGGGGACGGTGTAGACGGAGCTTTACTCTGTATCTAACCCCGTGCTGTACCTTTCCTGGGAGTGTTTGATGGGGACGGTGTAGAGGGAGCTTTACTCTGTGTCTAACCCTTTGCTGTACCTGTCCTGGGAGTGTTTGATGGGGATTTTGTCGAGGGAACTTTACTCTTATCTAACCCCATGCTGTACCTGTCCTGGGAGTGATTTATGGGGACGCTGAAGGCGGAGCTTTACTCTGTATCAAACCTTGGGCTGTACCTGTCCTGGGAGTGTTTGATGGCGACTGTGTAGAGGGAACTTTATTCTATATATAAACCCGTGCTGTACCTGTCCTGGGAGTGTTTGATAGGGACAGTGTTGAGGGAGCTTTACTCTGTATCTAACCCCGTGCTGTACCTGTCCTGGGAGAGTTTTATGGGGACGGTGTAGAGGGAGCTTTACTCTGTATCAAACTCCGTGCTGAAACTGTCCTGGGAGTTTTGGATGGGGACGGTGTAGAGGGAGCTTTACTCTGTATCTAGCCCATGCTGTACCTGTCCTGGGAGTGTTTGATGGGGACAATGTAGACGGAGCTTTACTCTGTATCTAACCCCGTGCTGTACCTGTCCTGGGAGTGTTTGATGGGGACGGTGTAGAGGTAGCTTTACTCTGTATCTATCCCCGTGCTGTACCTGTCCAGGGAGTGTTTGATGGGGACAGTGTAGAGGGAGCTTTACTCTGTATCTAATCCCGTGCTGTACCTTTCCTGGGACTGTTTAATGGGGACTGTACAGAGGCAGCTTTACTCTGCATCTAACCCCGTGCTTCACCTACCCCGGGAGTGTTTGATGGGGACGGTGAAGAGGGAGATTTACTCTGTATCTAACCCAGTGCTTAACTGTCCTGGGAGTGTTTGATGGGGACGGTGTAGTGGGAACTTTACTCTGTATCTAACCCCGTGCTGTACCTGTCCTGGGATTGTTTGATGGGGACGGTGTAGAGGGAGTATCAATCTGTACCTTTATCCCGTGCTTTACCTGTCCTGGGAGTGTTTGATGGGGACAGTGTAGAGGGAGCTTTACCCTGTATCTAACCCTTTGCTGTCCCTTCCCTGGGAGTTTTTGATGGGGACAGTGTAGAGGGAGCTTTACTCTGTATCTAACCCTGTGCTGTACCTGCCCTGGGTGTGTTTGATGGGCACGGTGTTGAGGGAGCTTTACTCTCTACCTAACCCTGTGCTGTACCTGTCCTGGGAGTGTTTGATGGGGACGGTGTAGAGGGAGCTTTACTCTGTATCTAACCCCGTGCTGTACCTGCCCTGGGAGTGTTTGATGCAGACAGTGTAGAGGGAGCTTTACTCTGTATCTAACCCCGTGCTGTTCCTGTCCTGGGAGTCTTTGATGCGGACAGTGTAGACGGAGCTTTACTCTGTATCTTACCCCGTGCTGTACCTGTCCTGGGAGTGTTTGTTTGGGACGGTGTAGAGGGAGCATTACTCTGTAACTTACCCCGTGCTGTACCTGTCCTGGGAGTCTTTGATGGGGACAGTGTAGACGGAGCTTTACTCTGTATCTAACCCCGTGCTGTACCAGTCCTGGGAGTGTTTGATGGGGATGGTGTAGAGGAAGCTTTACACTGTATCTAGCCCGTGCTGTACCTCCCCTGGGAGTGTTTGATTGGTAAGTGTAGAGGGAGCATTGCTCTATATGCAACCCAGTACGTTACCTGTCCTTGGAGTGTTTGATGGGGACAATGTAGAGGGAGCTTTATTCTGTAGCTTACCCCGTGCTGTACCTGTCCTGGGAGTGCTTGATGAGGACAGTGTAGAGGGAGCTTTACTCTGTATCTAACCCCGTGCTGTACCTTTCGTGGGAGGGTTTGATGGGGGACAGTGTATAGGGAGCATTACTCTGTATCTAACCCCGTGCTGTACCTATCCTGGGAGTGTTTGATGGGGACAGTGTAGAGGCATCTTTACTCTGTATCTAACCCCGTGCTGTACCTGTCCTGGGAGTGTTTGATGTGGACGTTGTAGTGGGAGCTTTACTCTGTATCTAACACCTTGCTGTACCTGTCCTGGGGGTGTTTGATATGGACAGTGTAGAGGGAGCTTTACTCTGTATCTTACCCCGTGCTGTACCTGTCCTGGGTGTGTTTGACAGTGACAGTGTGGAGGGAGCTTTACTCTGTATCTAACCCCGTGCTGTACCAGTCCTGGGAGTGCTTGAAGGGGACGGTGTAGAGGGAGCTTTTCTCTGTATCTAACCCCGTGCTGTACCTGTCCTGTGTGTGTTCGATGGGGACGGTGTAGAGGGAGCTTTTCTCTGTATCTAACCCCGCGCTGTACCTATTCTGTGAGTGTTTGATGGGGACGGTGTAGACGGAGCTTTACTCTGTATCTAACCCCGTGCTGTACCTTTCCTGGGAGTGTTTGATGGGGACGGTGTAGAGGGAGCTTTACTCTGTGTCTAACCCTTTGCTGTACCTGTCCTGGGAGTGTTTGATGGGGATTTTGTCGAGGGAACTTTACTCTTATCTAACCCCATGCTGTACCTGTCCTGGGAGTGATTTATGGGGACGCTGAAGGCGGAGCTTTACTCTGTATCAAACCTTGGGCTGTACCTGTCCTGGGAGTGTTTGATGGCGACTGTGTAGAGGGAACTTTATTCTATATATAAACCCGTGCTGTACCTGTCCTGGGAGTGTTTGATAGGGACAGTGTTGAGGGAGCTTTACTCTGTATCTAACCCCGTGCTGTACCTGTCCTGGGAGAGTTTTATGGGGACGGTGTAGAGGGAGCTTTACTCTGTATCAAACTCCGTGCTGAAACTGTCCTGGGAGTTTTGGATGGGGACGGTGTAGAGGGAGCTTTACTCTGTATCTAGCCCATGCTGTACCTGTCCTGGGAGTGTTTGATGGGGACAATGTAGACGGAGCTTTACTCTGTATCTAACCCCGTGCTGTACCTGTCCTGGGAGTGTTTGATGGGGACGGTGTAGAGGTAGCTTTACTCTGTATCTATCCCCGTGCTGTACCTGTCCAGGGAGTGTTTGATGGGGACAGTGTAGAGGGAGCTTTACTCTGTATCTAATCCCGTGCTGTACCTTTCCTGGGACTGTTTAATGGGGACTGTACAGAGGCAGCTTTACTCTGCATCTAACCCCGTGCTTCACCTACCCCGGGAGTGTTTGATGGGGACGGTGAAGAGGGAGATTTACTCTGTATCTAACCCAGTGCTTAACTGTCCTGGGAGTGTTTGATGGGGACGGTGTAGTGGGAACTTTACTCTGTATCTAACCCCGTGCTGTACCTGTCCTGGGATTGTTTGATGGGGACGGTGTAGAGGGAGTATCAATCTGTACCTTTATCCCGTGCTTTACCTGTCCTGGGAGTGTTTGATGGGGACAGTGTAGAGGGAGCTTTACCCTGTATCTAACCCTTTGCTGTCCCTTCCCTGGGAGTTTTTGATGGGGACAGTGTAGAGGGAGCTTTACTCTGTATCTAACCCTGTGCTGTACCTGCCCTGGGTGTGTTTGATGGGCACGGTGTTGAGGGAGCTTTACTCTCTACCTAACCCTGTGCTGTACCTGTCCTGGGAGTGTTTGATGGGGACGGTGTAGAGGGAGCTTTACTCTGTATCTAACCCCGTGCTGTACCTGCCCTGGGAGTGTTTGATGCAGACAGTGTAGAGGGAGCTTTACTCTGTATCTAACCCCGTGCTGTTCCTGTCCTGGGAGTCTTTGATGCGGACAGTGTAGACGGAGCTTTACTCTGTATCTTACCCCGTGCTGTACCTGTCCTGGGAGTGTTTGTTTGGGACGGTGTAGAGGGAGCATTACTCTGTAACTTACCCCGTGCTGTACCTGTCCTGGGAGTCTTTGATGGGGACAGTGTAGACGGAGCTTTACTCTGTATCTAACCCCGTGCTGTACCAGTCCTGGGAGTGTTTGATGGGGATGGTGTAGAGGAAGCTTTACACTGTATCTAGCCCGTGCTGTACCTCCCCTGGGAGTGTTTGATTGGTAAGTGTAGAGGGAGCATTGCTCTATATGCAACCCAGTACGTTACCTGTCCTTGGAGTGTTTGATGGGGACAATGTAGAGGGAGCTTTATTCTGTAGCTTACCCCGTGCTGTACCTGTCCTGGGAGTGCTTGATGAGGACAGTGTAGAGGGAGCTTTACTCTGTATCTAACCCCGTGCTGTACCTTTCGTGGGAGGGTTTGATGGGGGACAGTGTATAGGGAGCATTACTCTGTATCTAACCCCGTGCTGTACCTATCCTGGGAGTGTTTGATGGGGACAGTGTAGAGGCATCTTTACTCTGTATCTAACCCCGTGCTGTACCTGTCCTGGGAGTGTTTGATGTGGACGTTGTAGTGGGAGCTTTACTCTGTATCTAACACCTTGCTGTACCTGTCCTGGGGGTGTTTGATATGGACAGTGTAGAGGGAGCTTTACTCTGTATCTTACCCCGTGCTGTACCTGTCCTGGGTGTGTTTGACAGTGACAGTGTGGAGGGAGCTTTACTCTGTATCTAACCCCGTGCTGTACCAGTCCTGGGAGTGCTTGAAGGGGACGGTGTAGAGGCATCTTTACTCTGTATCTAACTCCGTGCAGTACCTGTCCTGGGAGTGTTTGATGGGGACGGTGTAGTGGTAGCTTTTCTCTGTATCTAACACCGTGCTGTACCTGTCCTGGGAGTGTTTGATATGGACAGTGTAGAGGGAGCTTTACTCTGTATCTTACCCCGTGCTGTACCTGTCCTGGGTGTGTTTGATAGTGACAGTGCAGAGGGAGCTTTACTCTGTATCTAACCCCGTGCTGTACCTGTCCTGGCAGTGTTTGATGGGGACGGTGTAGAGGGAGCATTACTCTTTATCTAACCCCATGCTGTTCCTGTCATTGAAATGTTTGATGGGGACGGTGTAGAGGGAGCTTTACTCTGTATCTAACCCCGTGCTGTACCTGCCCTGGGAGTGTTTGATGTGGACAGTGTAGAGGGAACTTTACTCTGTATCTAACCCCGTGCTGTACCTGTGCTGGGAGTGTTTGATGGGAACGGTGTAGAGGGAGCTTTACTCTGTATCTAACCCCGTGCTGTACCTGTCCTGGGAGTGTTTGATAGGGACAGTGTAGAGGGAGCTTTACTCTGTATCTAACCCCGTGCTGTACCTGTCCTGGGAGTTTTTGATGTGGATGGTGTAGAGGGAGCTTTACTCTGTATCTTACCCCATGCTGTACCTGTCCTGGGTGTGTTTGATGGAGACGGTGTAGAGGGAGCTTTACTCTGTATCTAAACCCGTGCTGTACCTGCCCTGGGAGTGTACGATGGGGACGGTGTAGAGGGAGCTTTAATATGTATCTAACGCCGTGCTGTACGTCCCCTGGGAGTGTTTGACGGGGACAGTGTAGAGGGAGCTTTGCTCTGTATCTTACCCCATGCTGTACCTGTCCTGGGAGTGTTTCATGGGGACGGTGTAGATGGAGCTGTACTCTGTATCTAACCCCGCGCTGTACCTGTCCTGGGCATGTTTAATGGTGACGGTGTAGAGGGAGCTTTACTCTTTATCTAACCCCCTGCTGTACCTGTCCTGGGCATGTTCGATGGGGACGGGGTAGAGGGAGCTTTACTCTTTATCTCACCCCGTGCTGTACCTGTCGTGGGATCGTTTGATGGGGACGGTATAGAGGGAGCTTTACTCTGTATCTAACCCCCAGCTCTTCCTATCCTTGGAGTGTTTGATGGGGACAGTGTAGAGGGAGCTTTACTCTCTATCTAACCCCGTGCTGTACCTGTCATGGGAGTGTTTGATGGGGACAGTGTAGAGGGAGCTTTACTCTGTATCTAAACCCGTGCTGTACCTGTCCTGGGAGTGTTTGATGGGACGGTGTAGATGGAGATTTACTCTGTATCTAACCCCGTGCTGTACCTTTCCTCGGAATGTTTGATGGGGACAGTGTAGAGGGAGCTTTACTCTGTATCTAACCCCGTGCTGTACCTTTCCTCGGAATGTTTGATGGGGACGGTGTAGAGGGAGCTTTACTCTGTATCTAACCCCGTGCTGTACGTGTCCTCGGAGTGTTTGATGTGGACAGTGTAGAGGGAGCTTTACTCTGTATCCTACCCTGTGCTGTACCTGTCCTAGGAGTGTTTGATGGGGACGGTGTTGAGGGAACTTTACTCTGCATTTTATCCCGTGCTGTACCTGTCCTGGGACTGTTTGATGGGGACAGTGTAGATGGAGCTTTACTCTGTATCTAACCCCGTGCTGTACCTGTCCTGGGCAAGTTTGATGGTGACGGTGTAGAGGGACCTTTACTCTGTATCTAACCCCATTCTGTACCTGTCCTGGGAGTGTTTGATGGGGACAGTGTAGAGGGAGCTTTACTCTGTATCTAACCCCGTGCTGTACCTGACCTGGGAGTGTTTAATGTGGACGGTGTAGAGGGAGCTTTACTCTGTATATAACCCCGTCGTGTACCTGTCCTGGGAGTGTTTGATGGGGACACTGTAGAGGGTGCATTAAGCTGTATCTAACCCCGTGCTGTACCTGTCCTGGGAGTGTTTAATGGGGACGGTGTAGAGGGAGCTTTACTCTGTATCTAACCCCGTGCTGCACCTGCCCTGGGAGTGTTTGATGGGGACGGTGTAGAGGGAGCTTTACTCTGTATCTAACCCCGTGCTGTACCTGTCCTGGGAGTGTTTGATGGGGACGGTGTAGAGGGAGCTTTACTCTGTATCTAACCCCGTGCTGTTCCAGTCCTGGGAGTGTTTGATGTGGACGGTGTAGAGGGAGATTTACTCTGTACCTAACCCTATCTGTACCTTTCCTTGGAATGTTTGATGGGGACAGTGTAGAGTTAGATTTACTCTGTATCTAACCCTGTGCTGTATCTGCCCTGGGAGTGTTTGATGGGGACAGTGTAGACGGAGCTTTACTTGTATCTAACCCCGTGCAGTACCTGTCCTGGGAGTGTTTGATGGGGAAGGTGTAGAGGGAGATTTACTCTGTATCTAGCCATTGCTGTACCTGCCCTGGGAGTGTTTGATGGGTCAGTGTAGAGGGAGCATTGCTCTATATGCAACCCCGTACTTTACCTGTCCTTGGAGTGTTTGATGGGGTCAATTTAGAAGGACCTTTACTCTATATCTAACCCGGTGCTGTATCTGCCCTGGTAGTGTTTGATGGGGACAGTGTAGAGGGAGCTTTACTCTGTATCTAACCCCGTGCTGTACGTGTCCTGGGACTATTTGATGGGTCAGTGTAGAGGGAGCTTTTCTGTGTATCTAACCCCGTGCTGTTCCTGTCCTGGGAGTGTTTGATGGGGACGGTGTAGAGGGAGATTTACTCTGTATCTAACCCCGTGCTGTACCTGTCCTGGGAGTGTTTGATGTGGACGATTAAGTGGGAGCTTTACTCTGTATCTTACCCCGTGCTGTACCTGTCCTGGGAGTGTTTGATGGGGTCGGTGTAGAGGGAGCTTTACTGTGTATATAACCCTGTGCTGTACCTGTCCTGGGAGTGTTTGATGGGGACAGTGTATAGGGAGCTTTACTCTGTATCTATCCCCTTTCTGTACCTATCCTGGGAGTGTTTGATGGGGACGGTGTTGAGGGAGCTTTACTCTGTATCTAACCCCGTACTGTACCTGTCCTGGGAGTGTTTGATTGGGACGGTGTAGAGGGAGCTTTACTCTGTATCTAACCCCGTGCTGTGCCTGTCGTGGGAACGTTTGATGGGAACAGTGTTGAGGGAGCTTTACTGTGCTCTATATCTAACCCCGTGCTGTACGTGTGCAGGGAGTGTTTGATGGGGACGGTGTAGAGGGAGCTTTATTCTGTACCTAACCCCGTGCTGTACCTGTCCTGGGAGAGTTTGATGGGGACGGTGTAGAGGGAGCTTTACTCTGTATCTAGCCCGTACTCTACCTGCCGTGGGAGTGTTTGAAGAGTCAGTGTAGAGGGACCATTGCTCTATATGCAACCCCGTACTTTACCTGTCCTTGGAGTGTTTGATGTGGACAATGTAGAGGGAGCTTTACTCTGTATGTAACCCCGTGCTGTATCTGTCCTGGGAGTGTTTGATGGGGACAGTATAGAGGGAGGTTTACTCTGTATCTAACCCCGTACTGTACCTGTCCTGGGAGTGTTTGATGGGGACGGTGTAGAGGGAGGTTTACCCTGTATCTAACCCTGTGCTTTACCTGTCCTGGGAGTGTTTGATGGGTACGGTGTAGGGGGAGATTACTCTGTATCTAAACCCGTGCTGTACCTGTCCTGGGAATGTTTGATGGGGACAGTGTAGAGTGCGCTTTACTCTGTATCTAACCCCGTGCTGTACCTGTCCTGGGAGTGTTTGATGGGGACAGTGTAGAGGAAGCTTTTCTCTGTATCTAATCCCGTGCTGTACCTGTCCTGGGCAAGTTTGATGGTGACGGTGTAGAGGGAACTTTACTCTTTATCTAACCCCGTGCTGTACATGTCCTGGGAGTGTTTGATGGGGACAGTGTAGAGGGAGCTTTACTCTGTATCTAACCCCGTGCTTTACCAGTCCTGGGACTGTTTGATGGGGACAGTGTAGAGGGAGATTTACTCTGTATCTAACCCCATGCTGTACCTGTCCTGGGAGCGTTTGATGGGGACGGTGTAGAGGGAGCTGTACTCTGTATCTAACCCCGCGCTGTACCTGTCCTGGGCATGTTTAATGGTGACGGTGTAGAGGGAGCTTTACTCTTTATCTAACCCCGTGCTGTACCTGTTCTGGGAGTCTTTGATGGGGACAGTGTAGAGGGAGCTTTACTCTGTATCTAACCCTGTGCTGTATCTGCCCTGGGAGTGTTTGATGGGGACAGTGTAGACGGAGCTTTACTCTGTATCTAACCCCGTGCAGTACCAGTCCTGGGAGTGTTTGATGGGGAAGGTGTAGAGGGAGATTTACTCTGTATCTAACCCCGTGCTGTACCTGTCCTGGGAGTGTTTGATGGGTCAGTGTAGAGGGAGCATTGCTCTATATGCAACCCCGTACTTTACCTGTCCTTGGAGTGTTTGATGGCGTCAATTTAGAGGGAGCTTTACTCTGTATCTATCCCCGTGCTGTACCTGTCCTGCGACTGTTTGATGGGGACGGTGTAGAGGGAGCTTTACTCTGTATCTAACCCCATGCTGTACCTGTCCTGGGATTGTTTGATGGGGATGGTGTAGAGGGAGCTTTACTCTGTAGTTAACCCCGTGCTGTACCTGTCGTGGGAACGTTTGATGGGGACAGTGTTGAGGGAGCTTTACTGTACTCTATATATAACCCCGTGCTGTACGTGTGCAGGGAGTGTTTGATGGGGACGGTGTAGAGGGAGCTTTATTCTGTACCTAACCCCGTGCTGTACCTGTCCTGGGAGAGTTTGATGGGGACGGTGTAGAGGGAGCTTTACTCTGTATCTTACACCGTGCTGTACCTTTCCTGGGAGTGTTTGATGGGGACAGTGTAGAGGGAGCTTTACTCTGTATCTAACCCCATGCTGTACCTGTCCTAGGAGTGTTTGATGGGGACAGTGTAGAGGGAGATTTACTCTGTATTTAACCCCGTGCTGTACCTGTCCTGGGAGTGTTTGATGGGGACGGTGTAGAGGGAGCTTTACTCTGTATCTTACACCGTGCTGTACCTTTCCTGGGAGTGTTTGATGGGGACAGTGTCGAGGGAGATTTACTCTGTATCTAACCCCGTGCTGTACCTGTTTTGGGAGTGTTTGATGGGGACGGTGTAGAGGGAGCTTTACTCTGTATCTATCCCCGTGCTGTACCTGTCCTACGACTGTTTGATGGGGACGGTGTAGAGGGAGCATTACTCTGTATCTATCCCCGTGCTGTACCAGTCCTGGGAGTGTTTGATGGGGACGGTGTAGAGGGAGCTTTACTATGTATCTAACGCCGTGCTGTACCTGTCCTGGGAGTGTTTGATGGGGACAGTGTAGAGGGAGCTTTAATATGTATCTATACCTTTGCTGTTCCTTCCCTGGGAGTTTTTGATGGGGACAGTGTAGAGGGAGCTTTACTCTGTATCTAACCCCGTGCTGTACCTATCCTGGGAGTGTTTGATGGGGACAGTGTAGAGGGAGCTTTACTCTGTAGCTAACCCCGTTCTGTACCTGTCCTGGGAGTGTTTGATGGGGACGGTGTAGAGGGAGCTTTACCCTGTATATATCCCTGTGCTTTACCACTCCTGGGAGTGTTGAATGGGGACGGTGTCGGGAGAGATTACTCTGTATCTAACCCTGTGCTGTTCCAATCCTGGGAGTGTTTGATGAGGACAGTGTTGAGGGAGCTTTACTCTGTATCTAACCCCGTGCTGTACCTTTCCTGGGAGGGTTTGATGGGGACAGTGTATAGGGAGCTTTACTCTGTATCTAACCCCGTGCTGTACCTATCCTGGGAGTGTTTGATGGGGACAGTGTAGAGGTATCTTTACTCTGTATCTGACCCCGTGCTGTACCTGTCCTGGGAGTGTTTGATGGGGACGGTGTAGAGGGAGCTTTACTCTGTATCTAACACCGTGCTGTACCTGCCCTGGGAGTGTTTGATATGGACAGTGTAGAGGGAGCTTTACTCTGTATCTAACCCCGTGCTGTATCTGTCGTGGGAGTGTTTGATAGTCACAGTGTAGGGGGAGATTACTCTGTATCTAAACCCGTGCTGTACCTGTCCTGGGAATGTTTGATGGGGACAGTGTAGAGTGCGCTTTACTCTGTATCTAACCCCGTGCTGTACCTGTCCTGGGAGTGTTTGATGGGGACAGTGTAGAGGAAGCTTTTCTCTGTATCTAATCCCGTGCTGTACCTGTCCTGGGCAAGTTTGATGGTGACGGTGTAGAGGGAACTTTACTCTTTATCTAACCCCGTGCTGTACATGTCCTGGGAGTGTTTGATGGGGACAGTGTAGAGGGAGCTTTACTCTGTATCTAACCCCGTGCTTTACCAGTCCTGGGACTGTTTGATGGGGACAGTGTAGAGGGAGATTTACTCTGTATCTAACCCCATGCTGTACCTGTCCTGGGAGCGTTTGATGGGGACGGTGTAGAGGGAGCTGTACTCTGTATCTAACCCTGCGCTGTACCTGTCCTGGGCATGTTTAATGGTGACGGTGTAGAGGGAGCTTTACTCTTTATCTAACCCCGTGCTGTACCTGTTCTGGGAGTCTTTGATGGGGACAGTGTAGACGGAGCTTTACTCTGTATCTAACCCTGTGCTGTATCTGCCCTGGGAGTGTTTGATGGGGACAGTGTAGACGGAGCTTTACTCTGTATCTAACCCCGTGCAGTACCAGTCCTGGGAGTGTTTGATGGGGAAGGTGTAGAGGGAGATTTACTCTGTATCTAGCCATTGCTGTACCTGCCCTGGGAGTGTTTGATGGGTCAGTGTAGAGGGAGCATTGCTCTATATGCAACCCCGTACTTTACCTGTCCTTGGAGTGTTTGATGGCGTCAATTTAGAGGGAGCTTTACTCTGTATCTATCCCCGTGCTGTACCTGTCCTGCGACTGTTTGATGGGGACGGTGTAGAGGGAGCTTTACTCTGTATCTAACCCCATGCTGTACCTGTCCTGGGATTGTTTGATGGGGATGGTGTAGAGGGAGCTTTACTCTGTAGTTAACCCCGTGCTGTACCTGTCGTGGGAACGTTTGATGGGGACAGTGTTGAGGGAGCTTTACTGTACTCTATATCTAACCCCGTGCTGTACGTGTGCAGGGAGTGTTTGATGGGGACGGTGTAGAGGGAGCTTTATTCTGTACCTAACCCCGTGCTGTACCTGTCCTGGGAGTGTTTGATGGGGACGGTGTAGAGGGAGCTTTACTCTGTATCTTACACCGTGCTGTACCTTTCCTGGGAGTGTTTGATGGGGACAGTGTAGAGGGAGCTTTACTCTGTATCTAACCCCATGCTGTACCTGTCCTAGGAGTGTTTGATGGGGACAGTGTAGAGGGAGATTTACTCTGTATTTAACCCCGTGCTGTACCTGTCCTGGGAGTGTTTGATGGGGACGGTGTAGAGGGAGCTTTACTCTGTATCTTACACCGTGCTGTACCTTTCCTGGGAGTGTTTGATGGGGACAGTGTCGAGGGAACTTTACTCTCTATCTAACCCCATGCTGTACCTGTCCTAGGAGTGTTTGATGGGGACAGTGTAGAGGGAGATTTACTCTGTATTTAACCCCGTGCTGTACCTTTCCTGGGAGTGTTTGATGGGGACAGTGTCGAGGGAGATTTACTCTGTATCTAACCCCGTGCTGTACCTGTCCTGGGAGTGTTTGATGGGGACGGTGTAGAGGGCGCTTTACTCTGTATCTTACACCGTGCTGTACCTTTCCTGGGAGTGTTTGATGGGGACGGTGTAGAGGGAGCTTTACTCTGTATCTTACACCGTGCTGTACCTTTCCTGGGAGTGTTTGATGGGGACAGTGTCGAGGGAGATTTACTCTGTATCTAACCCCGTGCTGTACCTGTTTTGGGAGTGTTTGATCGGGACGGTGTAGAGGGAGCTTTACTCTGTATCTAACCCCGTGCTGTACCTGCCCTGGGAGTGTTTGATGGGGACGGTGTAGAGGGAGCTTTACTCTGTATCTATCCCCGTGCTGTACCTGTCCTACGACTGTTTGATGGGGACGGTGTAGAGGGAGCATTACTCTGTATCTATCCCCGTGCTGTACCTGTCCTACGACTGTTTGATGGGGACGGTGTAGAGGGAGCATTACTCTTTATCTATCCCCGTGCTGTACCAGTCCTGGGAGTGTTTGATGGGGACGGTGTAGAGGGAGCTTTACTATGTATCTAACCCCGTGCTGTACCTGTCCTGGGAGTGTTTGATGGGGACAGTGTAGAGGGAGCTTTAATATGTATCTATACCTTTGCTGTTCCTTCCCTGGGAGTTTTTGATGGGGACAGTGTAGAGGGAGCTTTACTCTGTATCTAACCCCGTGCTGTACCTATCCTGGGAGTGTTTGATGGGGACAGTGTAGAGGGAGCTTTACTCTGTAGCTAACCCCGTTCTGTACCTGTCCTGGGAGTGTTTGATGGGGACGGTGTAGAGGGAGCTTTACCCTGTATATATCCCTGTGCTTTACCACTCCTGGGAGTGTTGAATGGGGACGGTGTCGGGAGAGATTACTCTGTATCTAACCCTGTGCTGTTCCAATCCTGGGAGTGTTTGATGAGGACAGTGTTGAGGGAGCTTTACTCTGTATCTAACCCCGTGCTGTACCTTTCCTGGGAGGGTTTGATGGGGACAGTGTATAGGGAGCTTTACTCTGTATCTAACCCCGTGCTGTACCTATCCTGGGAGTGTTTGATGGGGACAGTGTAGAGGTATCTTTACTCTGTATCTGACCCCGTGCTGTACCTGTCCTGGGAGTGTTTGATGGGGACGGTGTAGAGGGAGCTTTACTCTGTATCTAACACCGTGCTGTACCTGCCCTGGGAGTGTTTGATATGGACAGTGTAGAGGGAGCTTTACTCTGTATCTAACCCCGTGCTGTATCTGTCGTGGGAGTGTTTGATTGTCACAGTGTCGTGGGAGCTTTACTCTGTATCTAACCCCGTGCTGTACCTGTCCTGGGAGTGTTTGATGGGGACAGTTTATAGGGTGCTTTACTCTGTATCTAACCCCGTGATGTACCTGTCCTGGGAGTGTTTGATGGGGACGGTGTAGAGGGAGCTTTACTCTGTATCTAACCCCGTGCTGTACCTGTCCTGGGAGTGTTTGATGGGGACGGTGTAGAGGGAGGTTTACTCTGTATCTAACCCCTTTCTGTACCTGCCCTTGGAGTGTTTCATGGGGACAGTGTAGAGGGAGATTTACTCTGTATCTATCCCCGTGCTGTACCTGTCCTGGGAGTGTTTGATGGGGACGGTGTAGATGGATCTTTTTTCTGTATCTAACCCCGTGCTGCACCTGCCCTAGGTGTGTTTGAAGGGGACAGTTTAGATGGAGCTTTACTCTGTATCTAACCCCGTTTTGTACCTATCCTGGGAGTGTTTGATGGGGACGGTGTAGATGGAGCTTCTACATGTATCTAACCCCGTGCTGTACCTCCCCTGGGAGTCTTTGATGGGGACAGTGTAGACGGAGCTTTACTCTGTATCTAACCCCGTGCTTTACCAGTCCTCGGACTGTTTGATGGGGGCAGTGTAGAGGGAGCTTTACTCTGTATCTAACCCCGTGCTGTACCTGTGCTGGTATTGTTTGATGTGGACAGTGTAGAAGGAGCTTTACTCTGTATCTAAACCCGTGCTCTACCAGTCCTGGGAGTGTTTGATGGTGAAGTTGTAGAGGGAGCTTTATTCTTTATCTAGCCCATGCTGTACCTTCCCTGGGAGTGTTTGATGGGTCAGTGTGGACGGAGCATTGCTCTATATGCAACCCCGTACTTTACCTGTCCTTGGTGTGTTTGGTGGGGACAATGTAGAAGGAGCTTTACTCTATATCTAACCCTGTGCTGTGCCTGTCCTGGGAGTGTTTGATGGGGACGGTGTAGAGGGATCTTTACTCTGTATCTCACCCCGTGCTGTACCTGTCCTGGGAGTGTTTGATGGGTACAGTGTAGAGGGAGCTTTACTCTGTATCTAACCCCGTGCTGTACCTGTCCTGGGAGTGTTTGATGAGGACAGTGTAGAGGGAGCTTTACTCTGTTTCTAACCCCGTGCTGTACCTGTCTTTGGAGTGTTTGATGGGGACGGTGTACAGGGAGCTTTACTCTGTATCTAACCCCGTGCTGTACCTGTCCTGGGAGTGTTTGATGCGGACGGTGTAGAGGGAGCTGTACTCTGTATCTAACCCCGTGCTGTACCTGTCCTGGGAGTGTTTGATGCGGACGGTGTAGATGGAGCTGTACTCTGTATCTAACCCCACGCTGTACCTGTCCTGGGCATGTTTGATGGGGACGGTGTAGAGTGAGCTTTACTCTGTATCTCACTGCATGCTGTACCTGTCCTGGGAGTGTTTGATGGGAACAGCGTTGAGGGAGCTTTACTGTACTCTGTATCTAACCCCGTGCTGTACGTGTCCAGGGAGTGTTTGATGGGGACGGTGTAGAGGCTGCTTTACTCTGTATCTTACCCCGTGCTGTACCTGTCCTGGGAGTGTTTGATGCGGACGGTGTAGAGGGAGCTGTACTCTGTATCTAACCCCGTGCTGTACCTGTCCTGGGAGTGTTTGATGCGGACGGTGTAGATGGAGCTGTACTCTGTATCTAACCCCACGCTGTACCTGTCCTGGGCATGTTTGATGGGGACAGTGTAGAGGGAGCTTTACTCTGTATCTAACCCCGTGCTGAACCTGTCGTGGGAACGTTTGATGGGAACAGTGTTGAGGGAGCTTTACTGTACTCTGTATCTAACCCCGTGCTGTACGTGTCCAGGGAGTGTTTGATGGGGACGGTGTAGAGGCTGCTTTACTCTGTATCTTACCCCGTGCTGTACCTGTCCTGGGAGTGTTTGATGGGGATGGTGTAGAGGGAGCTTTACTCTGTATCTAACCCCGTGCTGTACCTGTCCTGGGAGAGTTTGATGGGGATGGTGTAGATGGAGCTTTGCTCTCTATCTAACCCCGTGCTGTACCTGTCCTGGAAGTGTTTGAAGAGTCAGTGTCGAGGGAGCATTGCTATATATGCAACCCCGTACTTTACTTGTCCTTGGAGTGTTTGATGGCGACAATGTAGAAGGTGCTTTACTCTGTATCTAACCCCGTGCTGTACCTGTCCTGGGAGTGTTTGATGGGGACAGTATAGAGGGAGGTTTACTCTGTATCTAACCCCGTACTGTACCTGTCCTGGGAGTGTTTGATGGGGACAGTGTAGGGGGAGATTACTCTGTATCTAAACCCGTGCTGTACCTGTCCTGGGAGTGTTTGATGGTGACGGTATAGAGGGAGCTTTACTCTGTATCTAACCCCGTGCTGTACCTGTCCTGGGCAAGTTTGATGGTGACAGAGTAGAGGGAACTTTACTCTTTATCTAACCCTGTGCTGTACCTGTCCTGGGAGCGTTTGATGGGGACGGTGTAGAGGGAGCTGTACTCTGTATCTAACCCCGCGCTGTACCTGTCCTGGGCATGTTTGATGGTGACGGTGTAGAGGGAGCTTTACTCTTTATCTAACCCCGTGCTGTACCTGTTCTGGGAGTGTTTGATGCGGACGGTTTAGTTTGAGCTGTACTCTGTATCTAACCCCGTGCTGTACCTGTTCTGGGCATGTTTGATGGGGACGGTGTAGAGGGAGCTTTACTCTTTATCTAACCCCGTGCTGTACCTGTCCTGGGAGTGTTTGATGGGGACGGTGTAATGGGAGCTTTACTCTGTATCTCACCCCGTGCTGTACCTGTCGTCGGAGCTTTTGATGGGGACGGTATAGAGGGAGCTTTACTCTCTATCTAACCCCGTGCTGTACCTGTCCTGGGAGTGTTTGATGGGGACAGTGTAGAGGGAGCTTTACTCTCTATCTAACCCCGTGCTGTACCTGTCCTGGGAGTGTTTGATGGGTACAGTGTAGAGGGAGCTTTACTCTGTATCTAACCCCGTGCTGTATCTGTCCTGGGAGTGTTTGATGGGGACAGTGTTGAGGGAGCTTTACTCTGTTTCTAACCCCGTGCTGTACCTGTCCTTGGAGTGTTTGATGGGGACGGTGTACAGGGAGCTTTACTCTGTATCTAACCCCGTGCTGTACCTGTCCTGGGAGTGTTTGATGCGGACGGTGTAGAGGGAACTTTACTCTGTATCTAACTGCATGCTGTACCTGTCCTGGGAGTGTTTGATGGGGACAGTGTAGAGGGAGCTTTACTCTGTATCTAACCCCGTGCTGAACCTGTCGTGGGAACGTTTGATGGGAACAGTGTTGAGGGAGCTTTACTGTACTCTGTATCTAACCCCGTGCTGTACCTGTCCAGGGAGTGTTTGATGGGGACGGTGTAGAGGCTGCTTTACTCTGTATCTTACCCCGTGCTGTACCTGTCCTGGGAGTGTTTGATGGGGACAGTGTAGAGGGAGCTTTACTCTGTATCTAACCCCGTGCTGTACCTGTCCTGGGAGAGTTTGATGGGGATGGTGTAGAGGGAGCTTTGCTCTCTATCTAACCCCGTGCTGTACCTGTCCTGGGAGTGTTTGAAGAGTCAGTGTAGAGGGAGCATTGCTCTATATGCAACCCCGTACTTTACCTGTCCTTGGAGTGTTTGATGGCGACAATGTAGAAGGTGCTTTACTCTGTATCTAACCCCGTGCTGTACCTGTCCTGGGAGTGTTTGATGGGGACAGTATAGAGGGAGGTTTACTCTGTATCTAAACCCGTACTGTACCTGTCCTGGGAGTGTTTGATGGGGACAGTGTAGAGAGAGGTTTACCCTGTATCTAACCCTGTGCTTTACCTGTCCTGGGATTGTTTGATGGGTACGGTGTAGGGGGAGATTACTCTGTATCTAACCCCGTGCTGTACCTGTCCTGGGAGTGTTTGATGGTGACGGTATAGAGGGAGCTTTACTCTGTATCTAACCCCGTGCTGTACCTGTCCTGGGCAAGTTTGATGGTGACAGTGTAGAGGGAACTTTACTCTTTATCTAACCCTGTGCTGTACCTGTCCTGGGAGCGTTTGATGGGGACGGTGTAGAGGGAGCTGTACTCTGTATCTAACCCCGCGCTGTACCTGTCCTGGGCATGTTTGATGGTGACGGTGTAGAGGGAGCGTTACTCTTTATCTAACCCCGTGCTGTACCTGTTCTGGGAGTGTTTGATGCGGACGGTTTAGTTTGAGCTGTACTCTGTATCTAACCCCGTTCTGTACCTGTCCTGGGCATGTTTGATGGGGACGGTGTAGAGGGAGCTTTACTCTTTATCTAACCCCGTGCTGTACCTGTCCTGGGAGTGTTTGATGGGGACGGTGTAATGGGAGCTTTACTCTGTATCTCACCCCGTGCTGTACCTGTCGTGGGAGCTTTTGATGGGGACGGTATAGAGGGAGCTTTACTCTGTATCTAACCCCGTGCTGTACCTGTCCTGGGAGTGTTTGATGGGGACAGTGTAGAGGGAGCTTTACTCTCTATCTAACCCCGTGCTGTACCTGTCCTGGGAGTGTTTGATGGGTACAGTGTAGAGGGAGCTTTACTCTGTATCTAACCCCGTGCTGTACCTGTCCTGGGAGTGTTTGATGGGTACAGTGTAGAGGGAGCTTTACTCTGTATCTAACCCCGTGCTGTACCTGTCCTGGGAGTGTTTGATGAGGACAGTGTAGAGGGAGCTTTACTCTGTTTCTAACCCCGTGCTGTACCTGTCTTTGGAGTGTTTGATGGGGACGGTGTACAGGGAGCTTTACTCTGTATCTAACCCCGTGCTGTACCTGTCCTGGGAGTGTTTGATGCGGACGGTGTAGAGGGAGCTGTACTCTGTATCTAACCCCGTGCTGTACCTGTCCTGGGAGTGTTTGATGCGGACGGTGTAGATGGAGCTGTACTCTGTATCTAACCCCACTCTGTACCTGTCCTGGGCATGTTTGATGGGGACGGTGTAGAGTGAGCTTTACTCTGTATCTAACTGCATGCTGTACCTGTCCTGGGAGTGTTTGATGGGAACAGCGTTGAGGGAGCTTTACTGTACTCTGTATCTAACCCCGTGCTGTACGTGTCCAGGGAGTGTTTGATGGGGACGGTGTAGAGGCTGCTTTACTCTGTATCTTACCCCGTGCTGTACCTGTCCTGGGAGTGTTTGATGCGGACGGTGTAGAGGGAGCTGTACTCTGTATCTAACCCCGTGCTGTACCTGTCCTGGGAGTGTTTGATGCGGACGGTGTAGATGGAGCTGTACTCTGTATCTAACCCCACGCTGTACCTGTCCTGGGCATGTTTGATGGGGACAGTGTAGAGGGAGCTTTACTCTGTATCTAACCCCGTGCTGAACCTGTCGTGGGAACGTTTGATGGGAACAGTGTTGAGGGAGCTTTACTCTGTATCTAACCCCGTGCTGAACCTGTCCTGGGAGTGTTTGATGGGTACAGTGTAGAGGGAGCTTTACTCTGTATCTAACCCCGTGCTGTATCTGTCCTGGGAGTGTTTGATGGGGACAGTGTTGAGGGAGCTTTACTCTGTTTCTAACCCCGTGCTGTAACTGTCCTTGGAGTGTTTGATGGGGACGGTGTACAGGGAGCTTTACTCTGTATCTAACCCCGTGCTGTACCTGTCCTGGGAGTGTTTGATGCGGACGGTGTAGAGGGAACTTTACTCTGTATCTAACTGCATGCTGTACCTGTCCTGGGAGTGTTTGATGGGGACAGTGTAGAGGGAGCTTTACTCTGTATCTAACCCCGTGCTGAACCTGTCGTGGGAACGTTTGATGGGAACAGTGTTGAGGGAGCTTTACTGTACTCTGTATCTAACCCCGTGCTGTACCTGTCCAGGGAGTGTTTGATGGGGACGGTGTAGAGGCTGCTTTACTCTGTATCTTACCCCGTGCTGTACCTGTCCTGGGAGTGTTTGATGGGGACAGTGTAGAGGGAGCTTTACTCTGTATCTAACCCCGTGCTGTACCTGTCCTGGGAGAGTTTGATGGGGATGGTGTAGAGGGAGCTTTGCTCTCTATCTAACCCCGTGCTGTACCTGTCCTGGGAGTGTTTGAAGAGTCAGTGTAGAGGGAGCATTGCTCTATATGCAACCCCGTACTTTACCTGTCCTTGGAGTGTTTGATGGCGACAATGTAGAAGGTGCTTTACTCTGTATCTAACCCCGTGCTGTACCTGTCCTGGGAGTGTTTGATGGTGACGGTATAGAGGGAGCTTTACTCTGTATCTAACCCCGTGCTGTACCTGTCCTGGGCAAGTTTGATGGTGACAGTGTAGAGGGAACTTTACTCTTTATCTAACCCTGTGCTGTACCTGTCCTGGGAGCGTTTGATGGGGACGGTGTAGAGGGAGCTGTACTCTGTATCTAACCCCGCGCTGTACCTGTCCCTGGGCATGTTTGATGGTGACGGTGTAGAGGGAGCGTTACTCTTTATCTAACCCCGTGCTGTACCTGTTCTGGGAGTGTTTGATGCGGACGGTTTAGTTTGAGCTGTACTCTGTATCTAACCCCGTTCTGTACCTGTCCTGGGCATGTTTGATGGGGACGGTGTAGAGGGAGCTTTACTCTTTATCTAACCCCGTGCTGTACCTGTCCTGGGAGTGTTTGATGGGGACGGTGTAATGGGAGCTTTACTCTGTATCTCACCCCGTGCTGTACCTGTCGTGGGAGCTTTTGATGGGGACGGTATAGAGGGAGCTTTACTCTGTATCTAACCCCGTGCTGTACCTGTCCTGGGAGTGTTTGATGGGGACAGTGTAGAGGGAGCTTTACTCTCTATCTAACCCCGTGCTGTACCTGTCCTGGGAGTGTTTGATGGGTACAGTGTAGAGGGAGCTTTACTCTGTATCTAACCCCGTGCTGTACCTGTCCTGGGAGTGTTTGATGGGGACAGTGTTGAGGGAGCTTTACTCTGTTTCTAACCCCGTGCTGTACCTGTCCTTGGAGTGTTTGATGGGGACGGTGTACAGGGAGCTTTACTCTGTATCTAACCCCGTGCTGTACCTGTCCTGGGAGTGTTTGATGCGGACGGTGTAGAGGGAGCTGTACTCTGTATCTAACCCCGTGCTGTACCTGTCCTGGGAGTGTTTGATGGGGACGGTTGTAGAGTGAGCTTTACTCTGTATCTAACCCCGTGCTGTACCTGTCCTGGGAGTGTTTGATGGGGACAGTGTAGAGGGAGCTTTACTCTGTATCTAACCCCGTGCTGTACCTGTCCTGGGAGTGTTTGATGGGGACAGTATAGATAGAGAGAGCAGGGGTGCGGGGGGAGAGAGAGAGAGAGAGAGAGAGCAGGAGTGTGGGGGGGAGAGAGAGAGCTAGAGCAGGGGTGTGGGGGGAGAGAGAGAGAGAGAGAGAGAGAGCAGGGGTTCGGGGAAAGAGAGAGAGAGAGAGAGAGCAGGGGTGCGGGGGGAGAGAGAGAGAGAGAGCAGGGGTGCGGGGGGGAGAGAGAGAGACAGAGAGCAGGGGTGCGGGGGGGGTGGGAGAGAGAGATAGAGCCGGGGTGCCGGGGGTGGGAGAGAGAGAGAGAGCAGGGGTGTGGGTGGTGGGAGAGAGAGAGAGAGCAGGGGTGCGGCGGGTGGAGAGAGAGAGAGAGAGAGCAGGGGTGTGGGTGGTGGGGTGAGAGAGAGAGAGAGCGGAGAGAGAGAGTAGGGGTGTGGGGTGTGGGTGAGAGAGAGAGAGAGAGAGTAGGGGTTGCGGGGGGTGGGGGAGAGAGAGAGAGAGAGAGGGAGAGAGAGCAGGGGTGCTGGGGGAGAGAGAGAGAGAGAGAGAGCAGGGGTGGGGGGGGGAGAGAGAGAGAGAGAGAGCGCAGGGGCGCGGGGGGTTGAGAGAGAGAGAGAGAGAGAGAGCAGGGGTGTGGGAGGGTGGGAGAGAGAGAGAGAGAGAGAGCGTGGGGTGGGAGAGAGAGAGGGAGAGAGAGCGCGGGGTGGGAAAGAGAAAGAGAGAGAGACCGGGGGGTGGGAGAGAGAGAGAGCGGGGGGTGAGAGAGAGAGAGAGGCGGGGGGGGGAGAGAGAGAGAGAGAGCGGGGGTGGTGGGAGAGAGAGAGAGGGGGGGGTGGGAGAGAGAGAGAGGAGGAGAGGGGCGGGGGTTGGGAGAGAGAGAGAGCAGGGGGTGGGAGAGAGAGAGCGGGGGTGGAGAGAGAAAGAGAGCG